>NC_056748.1:844593422-844623422 GCF_019279795.1 Protopterus annectens | reverse complement strand
ATGAACATGTTTCTACTTCAACCAATAGACTGGGAAACTAAAGCAGAAAGCTGAACCCAGCTGTTATCTATGGCAGTTCTATACATTTCCCCTCTATCATCTAGCTGTCTGGGTCCCTTGTAATTGTAATTTATGACCTTTCTTCCTTACCGCAGCTAGTTTCTCCCTAGACGCTTCACAAACAGGGGCAGCAGGTCTGACAACTGTCAGATAGTGAGTTGAGACATGCAAACACTGCTGCCCAAAGATTCAACCCTTTTAATCCTTCATTTCTCAAAGGATGATGCAAGTAAGAGTTTGGTTTTCAGACCAATGCTGGGATCCATTAATAACAGGACTTTGTTTTACAGTGAAGAAGCCATCCCATTAAGCACTGAAAATGAGTATTTTTCAACATTGCTTGACACTGTAATCTTCTCTCATGTCCTAGACTAAGCATAAAAGTAATTGCTTTTCAAAACAATGCATTTTATATACTAAATAAATAAATAAATAAGAAAATTACATCACCGTAGCCAGGACATTTTTAGTACTGCTACACAGGTTATATGAAATATTTCAGACCTAGTAAACTGAGATGCAAATTTTTCATCTGACTTTTATAAGAATCAATTTCTAAATAGTTTTTAAGTTTAAACATCCATCTCACAAAAGTGAACAGCAACACAGAGAGTAAACAGTACTGACCTGGTTTTATATTTCAATGCTGATAAGGGTGCAGTGCTACTTATACTCCAATCTCAACCTATAGACTTGTATTCAAAAGGGCACATGTCAAACCTGAAGGGTCTTATTATTTGAAAACATAAGCATTCATTAAATCAAACATAAGAAATCAGACACAAATCAAGTCTGCAACACTGGCAATTTAATAATATATAATAACTTTTAAGTGATCGTTTTTCCCTCAAACATCTACTTCACCTTTTCCCAGTCTGAGTTCAAGTTCATCACCACAGCTTTTATGGATTTATTACCACACTCATTTGTAATCACACTCATTTATAATTTCAAAAACTGTCCGGCTATCCAGATTCTCTTAAATAACAACAGTATTTCAGAATACATTTTCTGTGTTGGCAAATCATCACACTGCCTAGCAAATTTAATGTGTGAGAATCTTCCTCACTTTTTGATATGATAACTAGATACTATTAATAGCTGACTTCCTCTGTTTGTCTGCTTTGGATAGGTTGACTGACCAAAACACCATTCGCAGTCTACAGCTTAAGGCAAAACATATGTGTACAATAAAAATAACCCATTACTGATAACAACCCAGGCCAGCCAGAATCAGACAGCAATCTGTGTGACTTGAAGTGGTGGATAGAGTGTGTCTATTCGGGAGGGGGGGGTCAGTAGTAGTATAGCAGCAGCACTCTAGCATTTCTCTAATTTCCCATAGTAATAACATACAGGGCATTCTCCATTCTTGGAATAAGTATATTATATCTGCTAGAAGTCCTGGCCTTAGCAATTAATTACCTTGTTACACTGAATATCCTTACTAGCAACCCAAGACATTTCAAATGATAAAAAACATATGTTGCATAAAGTTAACAGCAGGGTTGAATTAAATGTCATGGCTATTAAATTCCTCCATCTGGGTGACTTCCTGCTCTAAAGGGTCACACATCAGTATCAAAACAGAAGTTGTCAGTCTCAGAAATTAACCTAATAGCATAGCGTGTGTTTTATAAATGTTCATAAAAAGGATGTCAGACAATAAGCTCTATCACTTACAGAAGAATTCTTGCATAGAAAAATAGTTTTAGTTCTTCATCTTCTTCATTTGGGTCTAACAGCCTCGCTTACTGCCACTGGACTATATCTGTTCTGAGGCTACATTCAGTGCAGAACATGGGGGTGTCCTTAGGGGGTCATGCCATTGACTGCTTTTAGATTTTTTTTTTTTTTTATATTTATGACCTACCCCTTCATGTTCCCCATCCCCTGAATTTGCATGTTACAGCTGGGAGCTACTCCTCTCTATAGACCACACCTCCCCAAAGGGATAGTTCAGATGCATGCCCTCTCCCAACAGGATGGGCACACCATCTCTCCTTGGAAGCACCTCTCACTACTGAGGCACTAATTTAAACCCGGGTCACCTGGGCCATAGTTAGGGCTTTATCCCTTGATGCCACTGTTCTGGAGAATTTATGGATATAACTTTGAACCATTTTATTGTATTACTGGATTTATGAGAAGATGAAACCAGGTTCTTTCACCACCGGAAAGCGTGACCAACCAAGGTTGGGTGTAAACAGTCCAATAATCACAAATAAAATTTCTTGCAATAAATCCATGTCAATGGAAAGAAATTCTGTAGGTATCGACACAGAGGCAGAGTGTAGATATAGAAGACCAATGTTTATTAATTAAAACGTAAGCGCTTTCGCGTAGCAGCTACTATGCTTCATCAGACAATACTAATAACACAAAAACTTCTTATTATATACAAAGGTTAATAAAAAAGGGCGCCAAGTCAGTAAGAATTAGTCAAAATCAATTACCTCATTAAGTAATCAAATAATTAGGCAACTGAGGCTTGCAGCTTAGTTAGGTGTTGTTTAAAAAGATATATTTAAAAGGCACACGTTTATAAAAGAAAATTTGGATGTAACATATTATTCACAAATCATTCAAAACTAATTATAAGCAGCAATGTCATGTTAAATAATAATATGCAAAATAATAATACAAATATGAAACCACTACAAGATCTGGTTTCATGTTTTCTGTATATACATGATAAATGCATATATTGAGCTAACAAACAAGGAAATAAATATCATGTTTACATATCATATTAAACTCTGATGTTCAAAATAATGCAAGTATAAAACCAACTTTAAAATCTGACTGCATAATAGCTACTTATAAATAAGTAAATAAATAAATAAATAAATGAATAAATGAATGACTGAATAAATAAATGAGTGAATATGTGAATGAATAAATATAAAGTGCTGTTATATGACCAATATTTTAAGAATTGAAAATTAAGTAATGGTACATATTAATATAAACACTATTCAAGTTGGGGTTATATACATGTTGAAAGTTGAGTGTGGAATAAATAGGAATAAATAATGCATAAATAAAATGTTCTTTAACTATTAAGTTGAGTAGCAAATATAGAAAATATAAAATGAGAACAACTTCCAAAGCAATTATAAAAACAGCATTAGGAACAGCATTAAAAACAGTATTAAAGCAGCAGTGACAACATTGTAAGGAGGCTTAAATAAAGAGAATATTTTGTTCAAAAAATGTATTTGGGTTATTGGGAATAATTTATGATAATGATAATATATTAGCAAATATATATTTTGAGATTTTGTATAAAATATATGTTAGAGATGTATTTAAAAATATATATATATAAAATATAAAAAATATAAAATTACTGGATTTATGGAAGACAAGAACTTTCACACATGTGGCAGATTATGGGTCAGGGACATTATCAGTAAATGTTAACAGAGAGAAATAATGTTCCCACCACCAAATGCTATGTTTCCTCTTACAAAAACCTTACAACAGTGGAAGGGGTCTTGCCAGTACTGCCATTGTAGGACATGCTGGTAAGGTAAATATTCAGTTGGCATAATAGATCTTAACCAAAGCCAAGCGTTTTGTTTCTAAAGTGGTAGTGAGATGCTCATCGTAATGATTAATGCTGCAGTAGCCTTAGCTATACGGGGCTAAATCCTTCCAAAGATATTACAGCTATCCATCTTACAAAGCTTAAGTGCACCTTCCACATATCCAAACTATCAGGCAATTCTAGCCGAGATAACTAAAAGCCAAGTTTGAGCACTTAGCCCTTCAGAGCTTTACTGCCGTTGAAGACTACACTCTTCTGAAGCTTTTGAGGATCAATGGTCACCTTGTGCTGTTCGTTTGCTGGGTAGATAAGTTCCCTTTGGAGGAAAAATACTTCCATTTAACAATTTTGTTTATTATTGATAATTTCTTCTTCAAGAAAGTTATTTTAAAACTAAGAGTTTGTGTTGTAATGGACTGTTGTGAGACTACACTATCATTTTAAATGGGAGCTCTCTTTTTTTTTTCCTGTCAGTTTAAAAGTTGTTTAAAGTAACTGAAAAAACTTTTTTTTTCTGTGGGAGCAATTCTGTTTATTTTACTTTATGTGGCTGGTAAAATCTTTTTTTTGCTCTGTTTGCCTGAGGAAAAATTACATTTAAAGACTTTTTGTTTTGGAGGTGATAAATTGTAAAACAACTACATCTGTACCATTTAAATATGATGCTTATAATGAATTTTGTATTTCTTATGTTTCAGATGGGTCTAGAAAGAATGCAGTTGTATGATGTGCCCCGATATTTTTTATGTACCTGTTTGTTTGGAGGATTATATACATGTTTTAATTTTATGTTGTTCTTATTCTTTGTTAAACAGTGTTCTTTAACTGTATCAGTTTAAGCAGGTTTATTTCAATTAGTACTATTTAACTGATTCAACTTAATTGCTTCCACTTAATTGGAACTATCATTATCTTGTAGTTCTACTTAAACAGAGTTTCTGCAGCAATTGTTAGTTCTGATGAAATCCAGGGACGGACAAAAGCGCTTAACTACTTCAATAAAAATGTTTTTCCACTGGATCTGTTACCTGCCGTGCTGACTACGACACGTTTGGGATTACTAGTACTTTTTGTTTTTACCAACATTTGCTACTTGTTTTTCCCTTGAAAGAGGTGCCTTTTTCAGCCTAAGCAGGGAGTAATCTATCAATCCCACAATGGGCCCTTCTTCCAGACACAAAAGGAAAAAGCTAAGCAAACAGCCTTTGCCATCACAGTAGGCTAGCAATTTGCCTCAGCCACAGCTGGGTGACTCTGCAGTTGCCATTAGTTGCACTTCAGAGCATTCATCTTTTACCCAAAATCCCCTGGTGTAGCACCTACAGCCACTATGGACCAGGGGATAGCCACATTCTATGTGACTGCTGGAGTCCACTCGATGGTCAAGGAAGGGACACCCACCAGTTAGGGAGAGGGAACAAGGAAGGCTTCCCTGTTTTGTTAAAATTTTGGGCCAATCCATGGGAAAGATATTGCTGCCATTAATACCAATGCTGGCCCCATTTTCCTTTCAAAAAGCAACAGAAAACTAATCATGTATCTGCTTTTCCTCTAATTTTTTTTAGGCAGGAGTAGTTTATTGGGTCTGTCTCAGGGTTTAATTCAGGCTACTGATCCTGCTTATAAAATAGTTTCTGGTAAAAGAAAGAGGAATAACTCCTTTTCTGAAGATATTCACGATTCTGAATCTGATCAGGAGGATGAAGGGATGGCTAAAGGGTTGTCTCAGATTTCTGATTCAGGCTCAGAGGAAAGCTTGGTTTCTGACTCTACCTGTGGGGGGTTCTTTTTCTCTGAGACAATTTCTAGAATGTGCCAGTGTTTTCAGTGGGAGAACTCTAAGGGTTCTCAGTCCCTAAGAAAATAATATGTGCTATTACAAATGGAATTTCCAGAACTTGAACTTATTCCTCCAGTTTTGCCATCTTTGGAGGATGTGTGTTTTGCTGCCTGTAATTTTTTGAGAGTCAGCCACCTGCTCCTAAAATTCAGAAAGGCTATATAAAGTTCCTCAAGCTTTTAATTTTTATACAGTCTTCCCAGACCTGATCCAGCAGCTATAGGCTTAGTTAATCCTTCTGCAGATAAACACATAGCAATTTCAGTCCTACTATTTCTGATAAGGATGGGAAGATTACTGATAGGTGTGGGGAAAAAGTGTATACTTCTGCAGCTTTGATTATCAGATTTTTTAATTGTTAGGCTCATATTTTAAGATTTGTCTTGACTAATCGGGAAAATATGAGGAATGTTTTTTTTGCAGTTTCTTCTTGTGAGGAAAACTTTGCTTTACATAATTTAATTTATTGTATTGTTCATGTCACTACTTACATTTTAGCGTGTGTGCATGACTCTGTTGATACTTCTTCCAGGGCTACGTTTGCTACAAGCACTTTTTTGAGGAGACTTGCATGATTGAATTCTCAGACCCTCCTTGATGATGTTAAAAAGAGATTTTTAAGTATTCCTTTGGAAAGGAATTTAGGTTTTGGCCCCTCTGTTGCAGAGCTTGAAAAATGTGATGAAAGGGGAAACCTGATGCAGGGAATCTCTAAGATTTTTCAGCCCTCCTTTTCCAAAGTTTCCAATGGATTCTCTAACTCCTCATCCAATTTTGGTAAGAAACAAATGTGTCTCAACAAAATGTAGAATTTTAGTAGTTCACAAAAGCAAGATCAGTTCAAAAAGTCAGAATGACCATTTAAGAGACTTTGATCCCACCTCCCACCATGGCACCCCCTTTTTTCTTCCATAAAGTCTACATTTCTACTTTTTTCTTTGGAAACAGATAGTTTCAGACAGATGGATTCTGAAAATCATTCCTCAAAGTTACAAATGGCAGTGAGAAAAGATTCTGCCTTTCCAGTGGGCAAGTCTTCATCCTCCAAACCAGACACTTTTGTTTTCACCTGTCCTTCATCACATGCTATCCCAGGGGCTGACAGAACCAGGTCCCCCTTCCCAGGTGGGAAAGGAGTTTTATTCAAGGATGTTTTCAGTGCCAAAAAAGTAAATGCTTGGAGACTAATTATGCATCTTTCTTTCCTGAACCTGTTTGTGATGGCACCAAAATTCAAAATGATGTCACTTTACAACCTTTTACCTCTATTTACTCATTCAAGTTTTCTGGTAACACTAGACTTAGAGGATCCTTATCATCACATCACTATTCATCCAAACTTCTGGTGTTGCTTAAGGTTGTGTTTGTCTGGATCACATTATCAGTTCTCTTCCTTACCCTTTGGACTATCCCTGCAACAACAGTGTTAAAGCATCTAACTCCAGTTCACAGGAGGTTACTAGTCTATTGGTCCTATGGCCTTTATAAGCCTAGCCATGTTATACTCCTGTTCCCTTATTGACCAAGTTGTATGATCTATATCTGCAGCATGAGTCTATGATCAGCACCAACTACTCTTAATGAAGAGGGTCATAGGTGACAACCCCCGGGTAAATTTATTGTCTCACATCTAATTGTCTAAGACATACTTAAATATAGCTCATTACATGCTACAGGGTATCCACATGTTTCCATAGTTAGACAATTTGCTTATCTCTGCAGAGTCTTTTTTAAAGTGTCAGGAATCCCTCTTTTATGTGAGTGATCTCTTACACCACCTGAGATTCCAAGACAACATTCAAAGTCTTTTTTCACTCCTTCAAACAGGATTGTGTTCATGGGTTATCTGACAGACAAATCAATTCAAGACCTTTTCTTCCACATGAAAAAAATATATATATCTGGATCTATTTGTATTGTTTTCCAGTCAGATTTTAGGTAATGCAAGGGAACACCAGAGCATTTGCATCTCATATCATTTATAATTCAAATACTTACCTTGTCGAGTCTCTACATGAGAAAGATAAAGTGGTATCTGAAGTCTCTTTAGTCTCAGCACCAACACTCCTTGTTTTTTCTGATCACAATACTGACGTTTGTCAGAAGAGAAATCACTTGATGGAGACAACAGATATCCCTGAATCCAGGTTTTCCTTTCTCACTCCCAGTTCCAAAGAAGTCAGTCAGTATAGACATCTCAGATTTTGCTTGGGGAGCAGTTTCAAAAGGATAAAAGTGCAAGTTATGTGGGACACCAAGGAGGGATGCAAGCGCAAAAATACAAAAGAGATACTTGCCCTGATCAAAGCACTCAACTCTCTTAATCATCTTTGATCCATGGGACTGCTTCAAGTTATTACAGACAATACCAGTTATGTAGTACATCAGCAAGCAAAAAGGAGCCAGTTCATATACCCTCTGCAGATAAGACATGTTAGCTTGAGATCTAGCTTCACAGCACAGTCTCATTCTACAAGCATCCTACAGTCCATCACAGCAAAAGTGTGTGGCAGACAGGCTGAGCAGGACAAGGGCAGACCTGCAAGAATGGAAACAAGATCATGGGATCTTCCAAGATTTGATCAATCTGTAGGGAGTTCCTCAAATAGACATGTTTCCCTCCTCTCTGAACAATCAGCTGGCAAGATTCTGTTCCAGGACTCCATTCAAGAAGGCCTGGAAGACAGATGCCTTTTCTTTCCTTTATTTGGACTGGAATGTTCCTCTATCCTTTTCCACCCCCTTCCAATTAATATCCAGGATACTTCTGAAGATTCAGAAGAAATCCTCAAGATCATTCTGATGACACTCTTCTTTTTAAAATTGCCAGTGTCAGCTACCACTAGTTTTCTCACAGACTAGATCCACTCACACAAGAACAGGGGTGTCTGATCAACTTTAGTTGTCTGCATGATAGGATTTTAATTCCTTATAGGCAGATGATTACTGAGGACACGCAGCAGGTATTATCAAGGGCAAGAAAGCCTGCTACTAGAAAATCATATATTAGCAAATGGAAACAAGTTTTCTAGTTAGTGCTATCAACATAACCACCACCAATTCAGGGCAAGTTGTTCTCTGGCTTTACAATATTTGTGTGAGTCACTATCCTATGGCCTTTCATACTCCTGTATCAAGGTTCATTTATCAGACATTTCAGCATGCCTGCTCATGGATCCTCCTATTTTAATGCATTGTCATGTCAAAATGTTTTTGAAAATGGTTTTGCATTAAAGGCCTCCAATGAAAACTGTTGGATCCTCTTTGGAATCTTAATTTTGTGTTAAAGAATCTAACACTTGTTCCACCTGAACCAGCTAACCTCACTAGCCTTAGGTTCCTAACATAGATAACAATTTTACTAATTGCTCTGACCTCTACAAGAAGGATATCTGGGTTGCAAGCTCTTATGGTAAGTCAAGTCAGAGACAGAGTTTCTCTGAGAACTAATGCTTCTTTTACACCCAAAGTGGCATCTGAGTTTACTTTAAGCCAGACTATCCATCTTCCTGTTTTCTTTTCTGAACCCAAAAATACTCCATAGCCTGGATGTACACAGACAAATTAGGTGATATCTTGACAAAATTAAATCTTTCAGATTTTTGGATCAATTGTTTATTTCTAATAACAGTAAGAAGGGACAACCTGTGTCAAAACAGATTACTTCCAAATGTCTGTTTAAGGCTATAACCTTTGTCAAACAACAAAACTATTCCAGGTATCAGGGTTAAGGCTTGACTGCATCTATTACTTTTTGCAAAAGGCTGGATTCTAGAAGTATTCTAGAAGGAGATGCCTATTTCTCTGTACATGCCTTTACAAAGCACTGTAAACTTAAATCTTTCTCTAAGTCCAGATCAGGCTTTGTTATGACCATTCTCCACGGCCACCTGGAGTCTTCTCCTTCCACCTCCCAAATGTAGTTAGCCATGGTAATCTACCCATATAGCTAAGGCTACTGCAGCAGTGATCAATATGATGAACATAATATAGTTGTGTAAGCAAACTTACCATAACAGTAAATGTTTGAATGATGACTGTAGCAGTAGCCACTCTTTCAATCCACCCCCCCCTTGTTTTTTGTTGTGTTGCTTATATCAGGGTGTGGTTATTTATTTATTTCTTCCTAGCATTGTCCATTCAGGGCTCAGCCTCCTTCTCTGCTGGTAGGGAACTCTGAAGGGCTTGGCACCCAAACTTGTCTTTTAGCTCAGCTCAAGCTGTCTGACAGTTTGAGCATGTGGAAGGTTTCCTGAAGCTTTGGAAAAATGGCCAGCTGTTATATCCTTGGCAGGATATAACCCATATAGCTAAGTGCAGCAGTGATCATTCAAACATTTACTATTATGGTAAGCTCAGTTTACACAACTGCACTTTATTTACTGAACAAAAAGACCATTTTATATCAAAACAAAGGGCTACCATTACCACGCTCACTGTTCATGCTGATTAACACAGTGACAACCACAAGAAACAGGACATTTGTTGTACAGTGGCAGGCCAGCAACCAAAGTGTTGCGGGTATAGCAGACTACATTTATTTACATGTTGTAATATTTTGGAGGCAATTTTCTCTAACACTTTTCCTAGCACTGGGAAAGAACAGACTGCCAGTAACCTCAATAAAGACTGAGCTACCAAAAGGGAGATTATAATGGCTTCATTTCATGCCTCATGAATTGTAATGTGCACCAGATATTTGGACATATATGCAGAACATATTCAAGAAAAGAACAAAAGTATCTCTAATCCCATGGGTATTGTTAATAACAATAATACCTATTTGTTTACCAGGCAGGCTCAGTGGACACTTTCCCTTTTTCAATAGTGACCTGGGAGTAAAGGTGGGAAAGCCAGGGAATTCTGAAGAACTGAGCCAGAGCTGAGCAAGCAATTAGAGCAGTGGCTATGTTAAAAATAACCGAGTCTGAAAATCCTGAGATTAAAAACAAAAAACAAAAAACAAAAAAAAACAAAAAAAAAACACTTTCATCCAAACAGATTGCAAGCATTAGCACAAATGAATGAATGCTGACCACATGATGATCATACTTCCTAACAGCCCAAGCTGCAGGTCTGCTGAGAATGGAAAATTAAAAAATATAATAAGCTCAACATACAAGTACACCATTCTATATGTAGTAACAGAAATGTTGCCTTGCTAGTGGAAAAAAATGCATTATCTTTTTCCCCTTCTGATGCAGTGATGATTTAGTATACAGTAGTTTCACCCCACTTTGTAAGAAATGGTCAAGCAGCCCCAAGGTGAACCAAGAAGGACTTCCAAAATGGAAAACACATGCCCTGTGAAATGTTTGGTTCTGTTACCTTTACATAATTAGCCATATTTCCCATCCCATGAGGCAGCTCACAGTAGTAATAATAATAATAATAATAATAATAATAATAATGATTCTTAATACCCTGTTTGGGTGCAAAATAAAACACTATCCCAATGAGTTGTGCTAGTTCTGAGGATGTACACTACCACAGATTGTGAAGTTGTTACAGAATATAATAATAAGAGTCATAACCTTCCAACAAACCATATAAACTATAACTGCCATCTGCTATCATGTATTGCATGCCCCTCAAACTGATAGCCTTTTCTATACACTATTTTTTTACTAACTACAGTAACATTTTGCCTCTTCCACTTGTTGGTAAACACTTCCATTGCCACCAAGTCATAACACTTATTTTCCAGCAGTGATCAAATGACCATGAACCTTCTTGTACAAGATGCCACTACACCCCTTCCACAAAAAGGGAGTTACTTTCTGTCCATATGGTGAAAAAAGATTTATATATATATATATATATATATATATATATATATATATATATATATATATATATATATATATATATATATATATATATATATCAATATATACATTATAAGCCTTTGGTTGAAGCACTTGGGCTTCAGACCAGTTGTTTTACATTAAGTAGGTTTGTGGTCTGCACTGTTGTGGCAGAACAGGTAGCTTACATCCTTCTAAGTTGGGAGTTGCTGACTGAAGGCTTAGTGTCTGCTATTCTAAGAGTGTATTAGTTCTGGTTTAAGCACTTGGACTTCAGGCCAGTTATTTTACATTAAGAAGGTGTGGTCTGCTCTCTTGTGGGAGGAGAGGGTAGATTCTAACCTTCTGACCTGGTAGTTTCTGATTAAAGGCTTATTATGCCTGCTTATTTGAACTGTTTATTTCTGAAATTGGTACACCTTGTTTGCTGTAGCATAGACTAAATCCAGACCTGCTGAATCTAGCTTTGTTTGTATAACTTGAGCACTAATCCAGACCATCTTTTTTTTTGGAGAATGACCTCCTGCACCCTAGTGGCAGGACTGTGCAGTTAGAACTTGTCTAATCGAAGACTGCTGGAATGGGGCTCAGTTTTTAGCGTGTTATTGGTTAATTTGTTTAAATCAGTTTGCTCATTTGCTACTGCTATATAAAAAAATACACTTTATGCATCGCTGCTTTGCTAGGGTTAAACTATTCCTAGCGTCATAAAGTCTGCTCTTCAAATTTTCCCTTAAAACTAGCCATTTTTTTAGTTTTAGCACTTAAATCTGTTTCTTTGAGCTCAGCACTTGTTCAGAACTCATTGTAAACACTAAATAAGCTACAAATTACTACAGCACTCAACTTTCCTCACTTGTCTAGAGGAAAACAGTTTTTAGTACTTAATAAATAAGCACCTATCCAGGCACGTCTAACAGTCAGCTCACAGTGTTTTCTAATGTCTACCTGATGAATCTGGGCATCTTGGGGCAATGCAGCAATTGCCTCATGTATATAGACAAACCTCTCCTCCTATCACCCAACACCACAACCTGTGAGAGATGCACTTATATAGCCAAACTGGAAGCAAAGGTCTCTTCACCCAAGACTGGACTAGACAGTCAAGAGGAGAAGGTAAACACTTAAACCACACCACACTCATCACATAGTCCCTCAAAATCCACACCACCAAAACACACACATAGCAACACAAAACACACACCTACATTTGTGGAGGCGCTCAATAAAAATCTGCTCAAGCAACAGAGACCTCCAAAGCAGAAACACATGTAAGCTCCACCCCCCAACACAACACAAATGACACATAGCCCTCAAACTCAGTGTGCCACTCAACCACAGCCCATAAGGCATAACAACGTACCCAACACTCTAGTCATAGGTGACTCTATAATCATGCACACTGATGTTCCACTCACCAGGCTAAACAAGGAGAAAATTACTGTCAGCTGCCTGTCAGGTGCCAAGATCCACCACATAATACACGCACACAGGTCATTCCACAACAAGTATAAATATGACTCTATCATTGCCATGTTGGTGTGAGTGACCTGAGATGTAGCTCCCTGGACTACATGAAAAGAGATGTGGAGGAGCTCTCTGATCTTGTAGCCCAGGCAGGTATGACCCTAGCCATAAGTAGCATCCTGCCATCACCCAGAATGATACCACCCTAGCCATAAGTAGCATCCTGCCATCACCCAGAATGATACCACAGTACAAGGACAAAATGATTGCCTTCAACAACTGGCTAAGATTCTGGTGTCATTCTAAGGGGATCCAGTATCCGTCTGTCTGGGATGACATGATCAACAGACCACAATGCTTTGCCAGAGATGGCCTGAACCTGTCGCCCTTGGGATTCCGGATACTGGCTAAGGCTCTTGCCACCCATATAGTGCCATTTTTAGGCAAGGTTCAAATTCACCACTGTAACAGGTACAAGCAAGCAAAATCTGAAAGTAATGCTACTCAATGCTAGAAGTCTAAACCTCAAAATGCATTCACTTGAGGCACTCCTTAAAATGGAGAACATCGACATCTGTGCAGTGACAGAGACCTGGTTCAAGGCTCCAGAGAGCACCCCTAGATTACCAGGCTATAATTCATACCACACCTTTCGACCACCTAACCTGGACTGAAACACTACAGGTGGAGGCGTGTCCATATTCATTAAGGATATCCACACCTCCAGGCTAGTTGCTCAGCATAATGCATCCGAGATTATCCAAGTGCAACTAACTCTGGGCAAGACCGCAATCCAAATTGTAACTTGCAACAGAACCCCCACCATGCCCCAGGATTCCCACTCCTCATTTCTTGATACACTGAAAAATAGTAGGGTACAACCCAACACCCTAATAATTGGCTATTTCAACTACCCCACCATTAACTGTGAAAACTACTCATGTACCAACTCTTTTGCTCAACATTTTCTGGACTTCATAAATTCCAAAGCCTTTGATCGACATTTCCACACCCCCACCGGGGGCAACAATATCCTAGACCTGGTCATTACCAACATG
Organism: Protopterus annectens; assembly: GCF_019279795.1. Lineage (NCBI taxonomy): Eukaryota > Metazoa > Chordata > Ceratodontiformes > Protopteridae > Protopterus > Protopterus annectens. The sequence continues at coordinate 844,609,637 of NC_056748.1, read as the reverse complement.
GCCGACCGGTGTTCCACACCAGTGGTTAATTCCTCGTTGGTCAGATCCGACTACAAGCTAATCAGCCTAGACATCCACATTCCACCCCACCACCCATTATGGAAACCACCATAAAATATTTCTCCAAAGCCAACTTCACGCTTCTTAAGACAGAAGGGGAAAACTTCACAACACGCATGCAGAGGGACAATAGAGGTACGACTGGTGAATCCTACACCAATGCACTTTATAAGCACTTACACAAGTGCATGGATTGTGCTATCCCTAACAGAACCAAGATGCTATCCTCCAAAAAAAAGAAATCAATCTGGTGGACCCCTGCCATAAACAAACTCTACAACAGAAGAAAAAAACTATTGCAAAAAGAGTAAAATCCCATGACTAGAAGAACTCCCTGGTCAGCCTCAGTAAGAAGCTAAGATCCCTCATAAAATCCTCCAAAGCTAGTTATGAAAACAAAATCGCCACTGATCCTAAAGACAACCACAAAGCATTCTATAGCTATGTCAAAAATCTCAATGGCAACACTCAGATCTGCTCTGAGTTACAACACAATGGCACAAAATATACAGAACCAACTGATATTGCCAACATCCTGGCAGATAAGTTCAGTGCTAACTTTACCCCCCACCCTCTAAAGGGCCCATCTCTATACCAGAAGAATGCAAAGTTCCTGTAATCGTGGCTGCACAGGTAAAAACCACACTCTCCAAAGCCAAGAGCACAGCATCCATGGGACCTGACAACATCCCAAGCTGCATTCTACATGAACTACAGAATGAAGTGGCACTCCATCTAAGCATCATGTTCAATCATAGCCTCACCTCAGGTTTTGTGCCCACTAAATGGTGCACAGCAACAGTTATCCAACTCCACAAAGGGGGAGTCACCATGGACCCCAGGAACTACCACCCCATTAGCGTAACGAGCTGGGTCTGCAAGGCCATGGATCGTATCATCATGGAACTTATAAACAAAGACATTGGTAATCTCCAGACTCTGGACCCCACCCAGTTCGGGTTTGTAAAAGGCAGATCATGTCTCCTAAACCTGACTGACTTCTTAATAGCCGTCACCAAAGCCGTGGACAAGGGAAAGGTGGTTCACACAGCCTATCTAGATCTCACCAAGGCTTTTAACACCATCCACCACTCTGAAATTATAGATAAACTAACTAAACTAGGTATAAATCCCTATGTCACAAGATGGGTTGCCAACTGACTCACTGTCAGAACCCACATTGTGAAAGTAGTAAACTCCAAATCCAACTTCAGACCAGTGACAAGTGGAGTACCACAGGATTCAGTCCTGGGTCCTCTCCTGTTTGGTATCTACTTTTCTGAAGTACAGGCTAACACAGAAGGTCTTTGGCTAATGAAGTTCGCAGATGACTGCAAACTAGGAGCCATAATTGAAACTTGGAACTATGTGGACATCCTACAAAAGGGCCTCACTGAGACAGATGCCTGGTGTCAAAGCCATGGCCTCAAGCTCAATGCCCAAAAGTGCACTGTCATCCCCTTTGGTAAAAACTCTGTACCCATGAGCTACCACATAGGCGGTAGTCTACTTAACACCGATAGTGTGATAACAGACCTTGGGACACAGGTGGACAGTATTCTCTCCTTTGATAATCACATCCCCATAGTAGTCAGGAAATCCTTCTACGTGGCACACCTCATCACAAAAGGTTGCTCCTCCAGGAAAAAAGAGGTCATTGTTCCCCTCTACTCATCACTCATTAGACCCATTATAGAGTACAACACCCCTTTTGGTATGTAACTCACAAGACATCTAGAGCAACTGGAAAGGCTGCAGAAATAACTGACAAAGAGGATTACTGGCCTCAAACAGATGCGATACAGAGACCGTCTCAAAAAACTCCAGCTTTACTCCATCGCATATCGCCTACTCAGAGGCGATCTCTGCCTAACATACAAAGCTATGTCAAACCCAGAGCTGTTGGACATGCTCCTCTTAAAGAAATCCCAATCCCTCCGAGCTACATGCTCTAGGGACCTAAACCTTGTCACCACAATAAACAGAACATGCTGGAGGGATAGATTCTTGTCCCAGAGAATTCCCATACTCTGGAACAAACTACCTATCTATATAAAACAAAGCTCCTCATTAGCACTCTTCAAAAAAATCTTGATGATTGGATGTGAAATAGGGAATAGGGGATCACCTCTGTGGCTCTGCTCGACAGAGGCACAGGAAAATAATTTTTGGGTAGGTTTATATATGAACCTAGATATATATATATATATATATATATATATATATATATATATATATATATATATATATATATATATATATATATATATATATATATATATATATGTATGTATACACACACACACACATATATATATATATATATATATATGTTGTTGTTGTGTCTTTCGGCTTTTCCTGGTTAGGGGTCGCCACAGCAGAACTCCGGTCCACTAATGATTGGTAGTTGATTTTTACGTGCCGAGTTACCAGCTCTGATGCACAACCTTCAACGAAGGTACGCCCTTTCATGCATGTCTCCATGCAGAAGATACTCTAGCTGAGAATCGAACTGGACAGCGTCTTACTGTGAGGCGACAGCTCTACCGCAGCACCACCACCGCGTATATATTTATATATATATATATATATGTGTATATATATATATATATATATATATATATATATATATATATATATGTATTTATATATATGTGTATGGGTGTACTTTCCTACAACGAAAATTCACTTTTTCGAAATAGGAAAGTATATCCTCACTTAAGCGAAAGTGTATTTTAACAAAAGTGCAGTTTCGCTTAAGCTCACTAGACCAAACCTACTGCACCACAATGGAGGATATTGAAAAATGGGCTATGTCCTCCACTGTGGTGTGATAGTCCTGGACCTTAGGATTAGGGCGCGGGTCAAGGTAAGGGGATAGCCCTACTAACTATCCCCTTACCCTAACCCGTGCCCTAACCCTAAGGTCCGTGACTATCGCACCACAATGGAGGACATAGCTCAATTTGGAATGTCTTCCACTGTTGTGCAATAGTCACGGACCTTAGGGTTCGGGCACGGGTCAAGGTAAGGGGATAGCCCTACTAACTATCCCCTTACCCTAACCCGTGCCCTAACCCTAAGGTCCATGACTGCTAGCCCATTCTGTCTAGCAAGTTTGCAAGAGTGCACTTTTGTGAAAGTGCACTTTCACGTTAGTGTGCGTGTACTTTTGAAGTTCGAAGTAGTGAACTTTCATTCTTCAAAAGTACATCTATATATATATATATATATATAAATATATATATATATATATATATATATATATATATATATATATATATATATATATATATATATATATATATATATATATATATATATATATATATATATATATATATATATATATATATATATATATATATGTATATATATATATATATATATATATATGTGTATATATATATATATATATATATATATATATATATATGGGTCCCCTTCATATGTTCGAACTTTCAAAAATTCGACTTTCATATGGCTGAGACTATATGATCGAACTTTTGAAACCTCGAACAATTATAACAGAAATCTCCATACAGCTCGGAACAGGAAGATTTCCCTTTTCCACAATGTAGTGTGATCTCAGAGTTGGTGTTTATAAATAGCATGGTGTGCGGGGGGTGCAGGGGGTCTTGTCCCCTGCTTAAGCTGCTTAGGTAATTTTTTTTTTTTTTTAGTTTTTTATTTGTCTTTCGAACTTTCAAAAGTTTGATCATATGGTCTCGGCCATATGAAAGTTGAACTTTTGAAATTACGATCAGCTGAAGTAGACTCATAAATACATATATATATATATATATATATATATATATATATATATATGTATGTAGGCATGTATATAAGTTCAACATGAAGTTATTGAACACATATGGTCACTCTCAAACATTCACTAACCATCTCTTACAGATTCACCTCATTGAGCTAAAGTCAAGGACAATTGAAAGATGGAAGCTTGTCTCAATAAACACAAAAGAATCCTGCCCATATTGTCCTTAGCATCAGCAGTTCATAGGTTCATAAGTAACTTTTGGGCTAGCCTTTGTTAATTATTTTCAGCCTAGCCAATTCACCTTTCAAATGTGAGAATCATACCTTGTACCCTGTAACTGTGAGGTAAACACCTTAACCATTGTATTAACCCCCACTCCTATGCTTTCCATGCTCACGTGATCTCTCTTTATCTTGCTAAAACAGGCTCATCTTCCTCCATGGAAGCATGCAAGCACTCTGTAGTAAAAAACATGAAGCATCCCTCATTCTAAAAATGAGCTGCAAAGCTTTTTACAAAAGAGTAACCCAACTACAATATCTTGAAATAGTCGTCTCCCCTGAAAAATATTTAAATTCTCTTCCTTTTCAGTACCGTGGCAGCACCCTCTCTGGAAATCTAGCCAACCACAGTGCTTAGATATGCAGACTGGACCTAACAGAAAGAACTCTCAGCCTGAAGTCTGGTCTAAATCAAAAAAAAAAAAAAAAAACTTGTGATTGCGACTCAACTCGTTCTGCCCTCTGTAATCTGCCAGATCACAAGCCACAGCTCGAGGGTGGGGGCTGCTATTTAAACATTAATGGACTACTAATAGGGATGGTGCAGAAAGGGACTAACTTGGCTTTGTCAATGATAATACTTATTTCTTCACAAACCAAATTCTGTTTTTTTAATGACCTGCTATAAATAAGCATTTTCTGAGCAGCTTACTTCAGTTTCTGAAGCTACATACCTCTTCCTTATATTTCCTACACGACCTGAAGCCAAGTAATCATTGGGTAAAATACAGAGCCTTGTACCTCTGTATATGTATGGAATGACAGCTTAAAATTTGTGAGTATCAAAGCTTTTTTGTACATGTCTTCTTCAAATGAAAGGGTTCCAGTTACAGATCGAGCAGTAGAAAGAAGTCAGTGTTTGATACAGGAGTAGTCACAACAGGGCAGATCATGTTAAATCCCTGCACAGCTTCCAGTGAAAAACTAATGTCAGCAGAGGGACACTTGGGCTCAGAGAAAGTCTCTCCGAGACAATTTGGGCAGAGTTGGCTGGCATTCCCATGGATATACATTAAACTATGAATAAGGAGTGACAGATGTTGAATGTGTAGGGAAACATATATACTGCTGCTTCCAAAATGTCATGTACTTTAGCGTATCGCATACTGATAGTATTGAAGCAGACCACATTTACTAAAATGAATCTCACTTACTCTACTCACAATGCTTACAGAGCAGTTTGTCGAATTCATACTTTATCACAGGATTTGTGAGGTTTCATAACCTGTCAAAAATCACACACACACAACATTATTTTGTTTTCTTTAGTTTGCTCATTGGCTTTATTTTCATTGGGATATTCGTGATTGCATTTTTTGTTTTCCCAATCATACTAGGAAGCTGTGGGTTTTCTTTGTGTAATTATTTTTGTTTCAGTCATATTTTTTCATGGATTGTGTAGTCAATTTTCAAGCATTGATTAATTGCATGTCAGAGTAGTGGAACTACTAATGTATAATAGTCCAGGCTGACTAGTTTCTGCACTTGGTTGCAGAATTTTACTTGACAAGACATATACAGTTACAGTGCCTATTACTGTTTGTCTTTTCAGCTTTTCCCGGTTAGGGGTCGCCACAGTGGAACTCCGGTCCGCTAATGATTGGCAGTCGATTTTTTTATGGTGTCGAATTGCCAGCCCGACGCCCAACCTTCAGCGAAGGCACGCCCATTCATGCATGTCTTTCAGAGATCACTCGACCGCAGGGATGACATGCAGACTCCACACAGAAGGCACTGCAGCCGAAAATCGAACAGGAGAACCTCTTGCTGTGAGGTAACAACACTACCGCTGTACCACCCCGCCTATTACTATGAAACTATAAGAAATGTGTGCTTTTGTATTTCTAAGCAACAAAATGAAAATTCGATGTAAAGTGAAGACATTGTAAATTACTTCTGCTTTCCAATAAAAAATATAATCCAAGTCTAAATGAAATAAAGATTGACATGGATTTAAGAAAAGCAGATTACATTATACTAGGTAGTAATTTCATTGCTATATTTACAACCTCTAACATTTCTACATTTATAGGAAAACTAAATAAATAAATAAAGTAAACCAATACTTTTTTCACATGGACTTGTGCCAGACACGAGCTATGATCCAGTGCTGTATTCATAGCATTCATAGCTCTCATAGTTTCAATAGACTGTGTTGTTCAGTTTGTGAAGAAAATCAGCTAAAGATCACATGGGCATTGTAACAAAAAAAAATCAAATAAAAAAGAATCCAGCATAGTGTGTTACTCAAAGTGCAAATGCAGTCTAGTAGTTTCAGAAAGACAAGGTGTAATCAAGAATAAACCACTTGAAGGTGATGTTTATATGAAGCTAATTAATTTGATACATGACAGCAGAATTTGATAACCACTGATTACCATTTAAAAAAATGTCCAGAACTTTATACATCACTGTTCACACATCAAGCATAATGCAGTCCTTTGAAAATAAATACACAATATTTCAAAATACATTATATTGCACTTTTAATCTAATCTCTGAGAATGATTTTAAAGCATTATTGCATAATTCGGTGAATTGCCTTATTATTAAAATGATAAAATTCTAGCTGTACTTCATTTTTAAAAAAAAAAAGCATGCTTAGCAGAAGTGTACAGTTTCAGTCTGCATACAATGCATGTTTTGCTTGCATTTCATATTTCATATGAATGTTCAGCAATTATTTTTGAACGCTACAAGAAACTATATATAGATATATATATATATATATATATATGTATATATATATATACGTGTAGCATATTTATTTATTGCTTTTGTTAATGGGGAAAGTGAGACTACATACAAGATGATCCCTTAAGTTAATTTCACACAATGTAAAGCAAAGATTTTGTAATTACATCGGAGATATTTAGTTCAACTCAGACAAAGTTGAACAGACAACTTCATCCAAGGTTCAATAAACTGAACAAATAATACCAACACTCTGTACCAGATGGGGTTTTCAATAAAATAATATAGTCTATAGTATATTACAGCAGGCAGTAAGATAGTGGACATTGGGTGTGCCGCAGTGAGTTCAATGTTTATAAAAATTCACAAAGTGTTAGTTTTAAAATTATTCAGTATTGCCAATAGGTCTGTAAAGGTCAGACTGTAGTTAACTGGAGGAGATGGAATTGGGATGCGGTAGGGATCCCAAATACGGGTATTATCCAAACAGACAGTGATAACCTCCCTTGGGAACAAGAGCGGCTACATAGCAAACGGCTACAGAGGTGCATTTTTAATACTGATGTTAGTCTTGAGACAGTCAAGGAAAAAAGCAAGCCCTATTTGACTTACTAAGAATTTTAGTTTGTAAAATTAATCTGTGAAATCCTACTATACTTACAACCAAAAATTAATCTGTGAAATCCTACTATGCTTATAACCAACATGATGTGACATTCTATGCTAGTATGATCTCTGAAAGACTGCTTTTTTTCTTTCATTACTATCAAATGTTCTTTCAATAATTTTAATAACAGATCGCAAGTAGTAAAATGGAAGTGCACAATGTCATTTAACGTTTTATTAACTGCAGAGGTGCCCCAGGGATCAGAATATGGTAAACACTTTTTTTTTACCCTTCATGTGAATGGCAGGGTACATGAGGAAGGGTCATCTGTAGTCTTACAAATTAATTTCACTATTTCTTTCCTTGGCTAAGTAGTATGGTCTTTCACTTTAAAACTTCCAAAACAATCAACCTACATCCCTCCCTTTAGTAATTTGCTGTGGGAACAGCAATTTCCTAATTATGCAGCTTATTCTAATATTTGTATTCTCTCTATTAAGGCTACTGACACAACATCCATGGGACACGAGTCCACAAAAATTTTTTGGTGTTACTACCACCTACCATCTTACTTTAAGTCTGACATAAAGCAAACAATAACAAAACCCAAGTCCTACAATAGGTAGACTTTACAGATCAAATCCTCCCTTAGAGGTAAACGTAATGCAAACAGAAAACACCCAGACCACCACGCTAAGACGATAAATTTCAATCCAAGAATGGTAAGCGCTTTTGGGAAACACCGTTCATCAGACAATTCACTACAATAAAATCACACTACTTAAAGAAATCACAGTAAATCAAATGTTAGAAATTAGATAAATAGTCTCTTCTTCTTTTGGCTGCTCCCATTAGGGGTCGCCACAGCGGATCAACTGTCTCCATTTCTTCCTGTCCTCTGCATCTTACTCTGTCACACCAACCACCTGCATGTCCTCTCTCACCACATCCATAAACCTTATCTTAGGCCTTCCTCTTTTCCTGTTACCTGGCAGCTTCATCCTTAGCATCTTTTTCCCAATATACTCAGCATCCCTCCTCAGCACATGTCCAAACCAACGTAATCTTGCCTCTCTGGCTTCGTCTCCAAACCTTCCAACCTGGGCTGACCCTCTAATATACTTATTCCTAATTCTGTCCACCCTCGTCACACCCAGTGCAAATCTTAACATCTTCATCTCTGCCACGTCAAGCTCTGACTCTTGCCTTTTTGTCAATGCCACTGTCTCCAACCCATATAACATAGCTGGTCTCACTACCCTCTTGTAGACCTTCCCTTTCACTCTTACTGGTACTCGTCTGTCACAAATCACTCCTAACACTCTTCTCCACCCACTCCATCCTGCCTGTACTCTCTTCTTCACCTCTCTTCCACACTCAACATTACTCTGAACTGTTGATCCCAAGTACTTAAACTCATTCACCTTCGCCACCTCTACTCCATGCATCCTCACTATTCCTCTGTCCTCCCTCTCATTCACACACATATATTCTGTCTTAGTCATGCTGACCTTCATTCCTCTTCTCTCTAGAGTATATCTCCACCTCTCCAGGGTCTCCTCCACCTGCTCCTTACTCTCACTACAGATCACAATGGCATCTGCAAACATCATAGTCCACGGAGACTCCTGTCTTATCTTGTCTGTCAACCTGTCCATTACCATTGCAAATAAGAAAGGGCTCAGAGCTGATCCTTGATGAAATCCCACCTCCACCTTAAACGCATCCATCACTCCCACTGCAGACCTCACTGCTGTCACACTACCATTGTACATATCCTGTACCATTCTTACATACTTCTCTGACACTCCTGACTTCCTCATACAATACCACAACTCCTCTCTAGGCACCCTGTCATATGCTTTTTCTAAGTCCACAAAGACACAATGCAACTCCTTTTGATCTTCTCTGTACTTCTCCATCAACACTCTCAGAGCAAAGATCGCATCTGTAGTGCTCCTTCCTGGCATGAAACCATACAGCTGATCACTAAGCATCACCTCCCTTCTTAACCTAGCTTCCACTACTCTTTCCCATAACTTCATGCTGTGACTGATCAATTTAATCCCTCTGTAGTTAACAGCCCTGCACATCACCCTTATTCTTAAAAATTGGTACCAAAACACTTTTTCTCCATTCCTCAGGCATCCTCTCACTTTCCAAGATTTCATTAAACAATCTAGTTAAAAACTCCACTGCCATTTCACCTAAACACCTCCATGCTTCCACAGGTATGTCATCTGGACCAACAGCCTTTCCATTCTTCATCCTCTTCATAGCTATCCTTACTTCCTCCTTGCTAATCCACTGCACTTCATGATTCATTATCCGCACATCATCCAACCTTCTCTTCCTCTCATTCTCTTCATTCATCAGCCCCTCAAAGTACTCTTTCCATCTGCTCAACACACTCAACTCGCTTGTGAGTACGTTTCCCTCACTATCCTTTATCACCCTTACCTGCTGCACATCTTTACTAGCTTGGTCCCTCTGTCTAGCCAATCAGTACAGGTCCTTTTCTCCCCCTTAGTGTCCAACCTTTCATACAACTCTTCATACGCCTTATCCTTAGCCTTCACCACCTCTCTCTTTGCCATGCACCTCATCTCCTTATACTCTTGTCTACTTTCTTCATCTCTCTGACAATCCCACTTCTTCTTCGCCAACCTCTTTCTCTGTATACTCTCTTGTACTTCCTCGTTCCACCACCCGGTCTCCTTGTCCTCCTTCCTCTTTCCAGATGTCACATCAAGCACCTTTCTAGCCATCTCTCTTACTAGCTCTACTGTAGTTACCCAGCTATTCGGTAACTCTTCACTGCCACCCAGTGCCTGTCTTAACACTTCCCTGAACTCCACCTCACAATTACCCTTTTTCAATTTCCACCATTTGATCCTTGGTGCTGCACTCACACTCATCCTCCTCTTCTTGATCACCAATGTCATCCTACAAACCACCATCCTATGCTGCCTAACTACACTTTCCCCTGCCATCACTTTACAGTATCCAATCTCCTTCAGACTGGCCCTCCTACATAAGATATAATCCACCTGTGTGCATCTTCCTCCACTCTTGTATGTCACCCTATGCTCCTCCCTCTTGTTAAAATACGTATTCACCACAGCCATGTCCATCCTTTTGACAAAATCCACTACCATCCGACCTTCTGCATTCCTTTGCTTAACACCATACCTACCCATCACTTCCTCATCCCCTCTGTTCCTTTCACTAACATGCCCATTGAAATCTGCTCCAATCACCAGTCCCTCACCCTTGGGTACAGTCATCACCACTTCATCCAACTCACTCCAAAATGTTTCTTTCTCATCCATCGCACACCTAACTTGTGGAGCATATGCACTAACAACATTCATCATTACATCATCAATTTCCAACTTCATAAACATCACTCTATCCGACACTCTTTTCACCTCCAAAACACTCTTAGCATACTGTTCCTTCAGGATAACCCCTACGCCATTTCTCCTCCCATCCACACCATTTTAAAACAATTTGAACCCGCCTCTGATACACCTAGCCTTGCTCCCCTTCCATCTGGTCTCTTGCACACACAATATACCAACCTTCCTTTGGTCCATCATATCAGCTAGCTCTCTCCCTATACCAGTCATACTGCCAACATTCAAAGTTCTGACCCTCACTATCACAGTCCTAGCCTTTACCTGCCTTTGCGCATGCCTTCACCCTCTTCTCCTTCTTTGGCCAACAGTAGCCCAATTTCCGCCAGCACCTGTTTGTCCAACAGTACTGGTGGTGGTCGTTGTTAACCCAGGCCTCGACCGATACGGTATGTATATCTGTACTGTTGTCCGCATGTACAATTTGGCAAAATTTTATGCTGGATGCCCTTTCTGATGCAACCCTCCCCATTCTACGCCTCTTTAAAATAGGCTTAAAGGTACAACTCTATTTAAACCAGGACTTCTATCTGCCCCAAGTTCAATAATCCACTGTATTTCACAAAACTCAATGTACTTAACAAGACCACCTCCTCTGGGGCTGGCTTTAATAACTTGCAGAACCATAAATCTGAAGGAATGTCTCTGATGTTTACTAATGTGCTGATATAAGGCATTATGTGCATCTTTCAATCATATAGCAGATAAATGCCTCAAAATCCTTTCTTTAAACTTATAGTTGGTTTTCCCAACATAAAATGAGGAACATGACATACAGCTAGCAAAATAAATCACATTAGTAGAGATCTTAGGGGAATATTGCATATGACTTACTGGATGAATAAACATATTATTACTAGAAAAATACCTGAATGCTTTGCAACGCTTGCAATTATATGTACTAAATGCGCCTGTTACCCTAGCCTTATCTTTGTTCTAATCACATAAAATCTGTTTCAAATTCTGATTACGTTTAAATGTAAAATTAGGTTCATCACCAACTTGTCCCCTTGTACCATCATCAGTCAATAAAAGCTTCCAATTATTCCGTATTATATTATAAATACCATTAATATCATTACTATACTTGATGTATAACTGAAGGTTGTTCTTTTGCTTATTTTGATTACTTAAGTGTGTAGCTCTATTTTCTACACCATATCTAGAGTACCATGGGGCTGTCCTGGTCCCACTGTACTGCAAATGATCATTAATCACATCATCCACTTCACCAGGATGATATCCTCTAATGGTTAGTCGTGAAGTCAAATCCTGTATCTCAGATTGAAGTTGTTTATCATCAGTACACAATCTGGACATCCTAAAAGTCTGACCTTTGATGTTATTGTTGTGTCTTTCGGCTTTTCCCGGTTAGGGGCCGCCACAGCGGATCTCCGATCTGCTAATGATTGGCAGTAGATTTTTACGTACTGGCTTGCCGGGCCTAACGCACAACCTTCAATGAAGGAACGCCCATTCACGCATGTCGCCACACAGAAGACGCTCTAACTGAGAATCGAACGGGCAACGTCTAACTGTGAGGCGACAATGCTACCGCAGCACCACCACCGCAGTTTTAAAAGTCTGACCTTTGATAATGTTATGAAAATCAAACCTAGGGTGCATACTGTTCTTAGCTAACAAACTGTTCCTCCAACATGATTTTCTAAAACAGATGTATTAATTCTATTAAAGTTATTACATTCTAACTTCACATCTAAAAAATCAATCTCTGTGTATGAATATTGTAATGTAAAATGCAAAAAATAAGTCATAGACTCTAAATAAAGAACAAAGTTCATCAACACTTCTACTATTCCTGTCTATAACAGAAAGATGTCATCCACAAACCGAAAATAATACACTAAAAATTCTTTCCATTCATGGTCAGTTTAAATAAAACCTCTTCTTCCCATTGGGCTAAAACTAAATTAGCATATGAATTGGCACAGGGGGTGCCCATGGCTATCCCCCATCATTGCCAATAATGTTGTTGTTCGAAGAGGAACATATTATTCTCTAAAATAACTTTTAATAATGATGTTATCTGTAACACTGTTTTCCTATCCAAAGACCTATGCACTTGTAAAAACTGCTTAATAGCGTTCAAGCCATAGTCATTAGGAATGACAGTAAACAATTTCTGTACTTCTAAAGTTACCAACAACAAACGTTCATTAAAAGTCCTATCAGTAAGAAACTCATACAAAGAAATCAAAAAATGGGTACTAACCTTTAAAATATTCAATACCGAGGATACTATTGGTCTCAGTTATAGTTCTGCAGGTTATTAAAGCCAACCCCAAAGGAGGCGATCTTGTTAATTACACTGAGTTTTGTGAAATACAATGGATTGTTGAACTTGTGGTAAATAGGAGTCCTGGTTTAAATGGAGTTGTACCTTTAAAGCCTATTTTAAAGAGGTGTAGACCATTTACCTAATTTATGACATTTGACTGGATGTGATTTCTTTAAATAGTGTGATTTTATTGTAGTGAATTGTTTGATGAAGGCTGTTTCCCGAAAGCGCTTACCATTCTTGGATTAAAGTTTATTGTTCTAGCCTGGTGGTCTGTGATGTTTTCTGCTGGCATTACCTGTGGATTTTATTGCTATGGACCTTTACTGCCTTCAACCTGTTTGTTCTTAGACGTAAATATAGACTAGCCACAGCTAGATGGTATCTTCTTTTATCTTACACATGCTCTTCCCACCTCCTGATGTATACAGCCTGTCCACTTCAGCACAAACTAAAGTGGACATACAGTAGAATAGTCACATTTGCCATAGGTCACCAAAACTATACACATTACTTCACAACTTTCATGACTTCAATTGGTTTGTGTCCAGTGACTACATTGCTTCCACTCAACCTTGCCTCAGTCATAAACTTCTTTACTTTACAAGCATACCATAACTTTCTAACACTGCATACAAAAAGGCTCCTCATAATACTATTTGAGAAGCTATATCCAAACTTATAGAGACCCTTAAATCTACCAAATAATAGGGAGCTATAACATTTCAGGCATATATTGGCAAACTCTGAAACATGCTCCCGTACAAAATAAGTGGTACACTAAACAGACAAAAGATTAGAAGTACCCCAAACAAACACTAATTTAAGTCCCTAATGATTGCCCACCTTTGTAGTAAATCGTTATGCAGTTAACATAGTTTAATTAAAGATATTTTAGTGTTCATATCATTCAACATGTACAACCAACACCTACTGCATCAATCATATCATTTATATGGCACGTCTACTGTTTTTTATATTTCATCACCTTATAAATTCAGATCTTGTCCGCAGTGATTGTGTGTTCATTTATTCTGCTCTTTGCTGTAGTATTTGTTAAAGTCATGTTAGCAGTGAATTCTTAAGTGTATGCATTCTCTGTCAATGTGTTTTCAATTTTACCTAGTTCTGTTACACAGGGCATAGCCTGTTCAGCCTGTATAAAAGCTATATTTATCCTGTTTACTTCATTATCTATGTGTTTTGGTACTGCTTTCCCAGCAGTCCACTGAAATGGAACTTTCCAGTGGGAGATTCCATTTAACAAAGTAAGTAAATAAATAGGATGTACTTAAGATCAATTGTTTTACACACAGTTTTGAATATTAAGGTCGCACTTGGCACAACGACTTTAGTCGCTGGAGATTTTTAATATGAACATTTAATTTCAAGCCTAATTCTATTGTTCTTCACCAGTGGTAATATTAAAGAAGACATTGTAACAAGGAAAATATAATTCATTTTGAGTGTCATCTGCAGGATAATAACCAGACTATAACTGAAACAGAAGTGAATCATTTTCACCCTTTCGCCTTCAGAATCAAGCCACCCTTATTAGGTACCCTATTAATTCATTTGTTCCCCTCAATGGGGGAGAACCCTCCATCTCATTCATTCTCTTTAGGGTGAAAATCGAATGTCTAATGTGTGCTTCCACACATGGGAAATTGGGATTTGGTACTTTAGGGTGCTAATCTCCCATGGATGTTTGTTAAGTTTTGCATGGGGTGGGACATGGGATGTGAGGCATGCAGTGGGTTGGGATCTAGGCTACTGTTTGCGTCTGCACAGATCATAGGCATAAAGAACTGTACCATCCTGGAACAAGCACTCTATGGACAGTCCTCCAGTCTCCACTACAGAAGTTTGTGAAAAGTTTGTTCTCTGAAACATGCACCCTACAATTCTTCAAAAAGAGAGGCAAGCAAACACTGCTTCTTCAATCTTCCTCTCTACTACACCAGCTCTAACAGGAGAACAAACCAGTAATTAATTTCAAATAACTTGGGTCATGGTCAGGTTAATACAAATTGATGTCATTCATGAATTTCATCTTTTTTTTTTAAAAGCTTTGTAAGTAGAACATACCATCACAGGATGGCTCGAGTAAGCTATTGCTTGACTCTACTTTTATTTGGCAAAATACACTTTCATCATGTGCAGACAATCAAAGCGTCTAGGTAACAATGCTTCAAAGAATTATCACCCTACTGAATTAGATTTTGCACAGTGGCATTTATGGCCTGTGCTGCATTATAAATCTCTTTCTCTCTCTCTCTCTCCCTCTATCTCAATTTCCCTGTCCAGTATTATGGCTGCAGTCTACATTCAACACTGACAAATACTTGTTTTTTTTTGTTTTTTTTTGTCATGTGAGTTAGTCCAATCACTATAAGGAATAACAAGTGTCCTTAATTAGCCATACAGTTTGAGTTCTTATGGTCCACAAGGAGAGCAGGTGTTTAAAATCACATTATATCTCAAGTTTAAAGTGATACTAATTAATTGGCAGCCAGTTTGACCCATAAGTGTGTTGTGAAGCCCCAGTGCTCGTCTATTATTAATTATTATTATTAATTTCAATAAGGTGGAGCTGGGCCATCTGTGCACTATCGGAAGCTGTTTTTATTTTATCTTTGTGCAAATACTTTCTCTGTGGGTATACCAAAGAAGTTGTTTTTTTTATCATCTTTATACAGATAGTTTCTCTGTGGGTATGCCAATAAACTGCTGCATGACTTTGTGTAAAGAATCTCAATAATATTATTTGTTAGTCAATTAAAAAGCTTTATTTTTCATAAATGCTTATCAGAAGTAATATGCCAAAATGCTATTTCCCTAGCCTAGGCAGATAGTGTCTTTACTATTATGTAGATGACCAGAGTTGGATTAGCAGCATTGATTTTGAGCGAGTCAGCCATGGAGAAGGTCCCATGCTGCCTCATCTATTTGGGAAGAGCTACTCTGCACCCCGATGTATGAGTGACACACATGGGATAGACTGCAGTTATATACACTGCTTGTCAAAAAAGTAGAATGTGGGAGCATAACATTACCAAGTACAGCATTCGTGTTTAGTG
>NC_056748.1:844560922-844588422 GCF_019279795.1 Protopterus annectens | reverse complement strand
TGTTAATGACTTCATTATCTCCTGTCGTAGGGTTACTTACTACTTAGCTTATGAAAGATAACTAAACAATGTATAAACCATCCAACATGCAGACACTTAAAACAAACAATAGAATAATTTATCATAAAAAATTCATGGAATTTGGGTAAATAAAGAACAGCAACTTTAATGTTTATGTCTGATGGCAAGCAATGCATTCTTTACTCCTTCTGGAATCAATCTTAGTTTTATATTCAGAACAATAAAATATTGCTTTCCCTGATGAGCTGTAAGGTAATAACAGTAGACAATATATCCTTAGCTGTGCTGTATAAAAGGAAGGCTGTAGTAGAAATGAGGTTTGTATCACCCATCCAGTCATTAGATTATGCTATCTCATTGTGGTAGCCATGCAATGTATTCATCAACAAGGTTGATGCACTCAGTGGGGTACCAGATAATACCTTCATAAGATGTTTTGTTGTGATGCAACTTTTGGATCTGGTTGTGCACAGCAGGTATGCATAAGTAGGTGGCAGTACAGAAGAAGTGGTGCAGATCCATGAGGTCTGGACCGGTTCTGTATGACACAGCAGCAGAATACAGCAGCTCGTACCAGCCAAGGCTATCCATTATGCAGGCAGTACAATGAACAATATTAAATGGCTGAAAATGTGTGTCACCCTTGGAGCCCAGCACAGAGTGACTGATCATCAATGTACTATGTAACCAAAGTATTTTGCAGACTTTGTGAAACCAGTTGATCTTCTAAGACTAATGCCAAATCAGAGTAATGAGACCAACTTTGTGCACCTGTTCTATATGAATCTATGAACAGATGGATGCAATGCCCAGCTACAGGTCAGCATTAAAACTGACCATCTATGGATCCCTGTTAGCAATGAGGATATTAGTGCAAAGATGAAAACTTAGTTATACATGTCCATAATCAGAATATAGTAGTTGCAGAGCCACTGGAGAATAATCCATTTTTTGTACAGGGTGCTGTACAAGTTACAACACATGACAGGCTTTTCAAAATTATGAAGCACTGGAACAGCAGTGAGAGCTGATGTAGATCAGAAAAAGACTTGCTTGGACAAAACAGGTCTCACCATGCTCAAACCCTCCCTGTGGTACTTCACAGTGGATTCTGTACAGAGTGCATCCTTCACCATGAGGTCTCCACCAGTGGGGCAGGTATGGCTTTTAAAGGTAGACTGTCATTTCACCAACTATGCCTGAAAAGCCTTGGGGGGATAATCAGATACACACAGTGGTTATGTGTGCCATTTTGGTGTATAAATTGGAAGGGCAGAAAGAAAATAAAACATGGCCATAATTAATGACTTTCCTGGACCTAATAAATATCCAGGGTTGACATCACCATGTATATTTTGATAGCTTCTCATTAAACTAGAGAAATGAGTATGACTATAAACTGAAACATCACCAAATTTATTAGAAAAACTGTAAGTACTTTCACATTTTAATGCACTTAAAAAATGTGATTATTTGCCCAGTTTATCATTTGATTCTTTTTTTCAGACTTTGGTTTATTCCTACTGCTTGCTTTTCTGCTGAGCTATATTTTGATAGCTACTTCTCTTCTGTGAAGCTGCCACAGATGGCATTTAACAATGGTTATTGTTGCACAGTAGACAAACTATTCCGCATGACCCAGTGATCTAAACAAATACATCTTGCAAAATATTAATCATAGCACTTATATGCAGTTGCAGACTGCTTCTTTGTTTGTAACTGCTTGGATGAGCAATGAGACAGTATTTATGTTGTCCAATAATACTGATTGAGCAGCACTTTAAACCCCATTATGTTATTGTGGAGACAGCAGTGTTCTTATTGCTCTATATCATGTACACTCACCATATTACAGCATAAACATGAATAATTCTGAGACCACAAACAGCCGAATTCACAGTCTTCCTTCATCCAAAAGGCCAGAGTGTAGGACATACCTATATTGTGACTTATGGGATATGGCACCAGTAAACACTCTTATTCACTTTCATTTGAGTGATAATCAGATTAGGTAACAGTCACATATCGTCAGAGCTTCTAACTGATTAAGGGAAATAAAAGAGAGACGAGCTGTCATTGTCTGACTCATATCAACACACATTTGAGCTGGAATCAAAAAAACTGGAAAATAATAGCTCAACACCACAGTTTTTGCCTCAGGCAAAAAAGTTAATTGTCAGTAATTAACATTTATTCTCACATTGAGTTGGCAGTATGTACCTATAACCTGACAAAATTGTTTTTTTTACTTCTGTGCTTTTTAACATAGATGAAAAAATCCTTAAGGGTGTCTTTTGAATTAGTTTCAAATGCAAACCTATGCTCATAGTCAGCTTTGCATTTCAAAAAGATGTGTCTTAAGGACTTACCAATTTTAAATTACTTTTATAATGAAGTGAACATCATCTACAGATAGTAGGTTTATATTTTCTTGATATAAGAGTTTCATAATATTACGTTTATGTCAGATAGTTACACATGCATGATTGTATCTATCGAAGAGGGAGCAACATTTATAGTAGTGGGCAACAGCCGAAGGTATAAGGTTTGGTTGCGAAGGGTCCCACTTTTGGTTATCAATAAGGAAGTTAGTAGTGTGCAAGTGTTTTACAAAAATCCATGAATATACTGAAGTTGTCAGTGGCTGCAAACCAGGTGTATATAACAGTACAGCAAAATGGTCAGACTTGACTAAAGTGGAGATAACTGATGGGATGGTTCACCAGGGAAAATGCTTGTGAGGACAACATCCAAAAGTTTAACACCTCAGGTAGGCAGAAGGACAATATCAAATGTACTGGCATTTACAAAGTTTAGAAATGTGCATTGTATTTAATGACAGCTCTGATTGTGCTTATTTCACACTGAAGAAGGCTGTGTATAGTGTACCAGCCGAAACTGGTCTGTGCAGTTTTGCTGTCGTTTTTGCAATAAATAATATTATCAACTTTATATTGGGCCATGTTATGCTGGCTTTTTTGTTTTTAATTCAGCTTTATCCTGAGCCGTGCAGTTGCTTCCGTGCAAACCTTTTTTTGTTGCAAAGTTTAGAAATGGGCATATTTTTATTATTATTGTATACTTTTGCAAGATCATGCATGGATAGTTGATGTCACCTTCTAGGAAGGTATTTGGTACAATGGTTAACTCTTCTAACTGGTTAAAGTATTGTACAGTTTCTGAATAGCCATCATGTGTAAACTAAGTACAGAAAGATGTAGACCATCCCTGGCAAAGTAGGGGAGTCTACTGACCATTTTATTCCCTGTAAACACACAATAGATCCCTCTAGAATAACATCAATGTTTTGTGTCTTTCGGCTTTTCCCGGTTAGGGGTCGCCACAGCGGAACTCCGGTCTGCTAATGATTGGCAGTAGATTTTTACATGCTGGCTTGCCGAGCCTAACGCACAACCTTCAATGAAGGAACGCCCACTCATGCATGTCACCACACAGAAGACACTCTAACTGAGAATCGAACAGGCAACGTCTAACTGTGAGGCGACAATGCTACCGCAGCACCACCACCGCAGTCTAGAATAACATCAATGTAATGGCTAGTAATTGAGACCACTTAGTTCATCCTTAGATTTACTGATCATTCTCGGTAAAGGTCTCTTTGCATCTCCCCTGGGATGGAATGTCTGACATAATTCATATACACATGGTCATCTACAAGATGATAATCATATATGGGGCAGTGCTGGGACACAAGGGTCCTACTGTCATCCTTAATTCTAGTAACAGAAGGTTACCTATCACCCAGTCCTTTGCAACCTGGTGATTGCTGTTTCTGTATGCTTTACAATGCATACCCAATAACAAAGACATTTCTGGGATATGTAGACTTATGTATTTAAAAGTGCAGGCTGGCAACATTGATGACTCTCAGAAACAGTATAGCAGAAGAAGAAAATAAGTATATTCAGTGTACATCTCACTGTTTGAACCAATCTTTATCTACACTGCCCCTCCCTCTATTCTAAGGAGAATAGATATTTGTTCATCTAGAGATAATAGAAAGATTTCTTACCAAGGGAAGTTCAGGAGTTTGGTAACCTGAATTTCTTAGATATGATAAAAGAATTGTTTTATTGCAACAACTCCATGTTTATCTGAGGCTTCATGCCTGAAAAAATGGCAAGAAGTCTGCACATGTGCAAATACAATCAACATCGAAGTCACCAGTATTGTCGCCAAATGAGTCAGGTTCATCACCCAGCAAACCCTTCACCTATGAAATACATTCCTGCTCCCCTTAAAGCTATGCCAGTCTCCCTCCACCTTTAAAAATGAATTAAATGATTACATAAATATGCATAAATTACAGCACGGGATAACTGTGGTCAAACGTCTTAAAGGCCAGTAAGCCTAAAGGTTGGTACTAACTAACCTAGGAGTCAATGAATGGACAGGTCGGAATAGGAAAGAAGCAGAATGTCTGACATATACACATGAAAAAGTAATTATATTTTAGTTATAAACTGCAGAACAAGGAGTTAAACGTGAGCGGAGGAGATAATAAGGAAGAAACTAAGGAAACGCGACTGCCGACAGCTCAGAGGAAGACAATTCCAGCTTTTTGCAAGAAATTACTATTTTACAGAAACACCAGAAAGCATATTAAAATGGTGCTGATACACTCAAATTAAATGAATAATCAACAGGTTTTAATCTATCACATTAATAACGTAAAAATGCTGTCATTCAAAAACTAATTGTTCTAGAAAAACGAGTGCCCTTTCTTGGTTAGATATTGAATTATCCGTCTACTGATTTATTATGGATTTAGTGCCTCTTAAGTTATGGTGGTGATGGTAATCAAACAAAATTAGACATGCTGCCCTTTATATGTAGACTTAACAGATTTCTGTTTTCAGGGTTAAAGTATTTGCATCTAAAAATAAAAGTAAGCTCAGGTAGCAAGGCATGGTTCACTGTACTTAAATGTTAACGTCATTGCTATTATTTATTTTTGCTTTAAATTATTGGATCTTTTTCAAACTGTTCAAAAAGAAAATTCAGAGTTTTGTTAAAGTCTGTCAATGATTTTCTTAGAACTCATCTTGTACCTAAAATAGCAATCTTAAGATGCTGGAAGACCAATCATTAGCATATTCTCACCATAAAAGCTAAAAAACTAACCATGGCACAGTATGCCTTAAAATATTAACAGAATACTGACACTGACAAGGAAAAATATAATTTTACTGGACATGAAGATCATATGAAGTTCTTCTTTAATCTCTTGATCAAAATGATTTTAGTCTATTCATAGCACAGAACATTTTAATATGCACAAATCCTTTCCAAAGGCACTCTCAGCCAGTGCAGGATGAAATCAATTCAGATTGCTTAATTTCTTGCATTATATGCAAGCCTGTATATGTTATACACACACACACACACACACACACACACACACACACACACACACACACGCGCGCACACACCCTCACACACACACACACACACACACACGTGTATATTTGGGCCTTCTTCAGAAGACTGAAAAACCAAAAGACTGAATCCCAAAAGACTGAAAATTCAAAATACTGAATGATCGAATTTGCCCCTTCTCTACAATTGTGCAATCTTGGAGTTGTTATAAATAGTTAGCAGGGGGTGGGGGGGCTTTCCCCCACATGAGGGGTGCAATGGGCTTGCTCCTGCATTAAAAATGTGTTCATTATTTGGAATTTTTAGTCTTTTGGATTCAGTCTTTTAGTTTGTCAGTCTTCTGAAGTAGACCCATATGTGTATATATATATATTTGAAAACACATGTTACATAATTTGAATTCACCCTCAAAAAATCGCTGAAAGCTCAAATCACTGAAAACTCATTTCACTGAAACACACTTCACTAAATGTAACTACTACTGGGCAAATAAAATATATATGCCCTTTTCCCCACTGTAGTGTGATTCTGGAGTTAGTATATATGGTTTGGGGGTGGTGGGGGCACAACCCACCACATTGGGGTATTTGGGTGGTATATATTATTATTATTATTATATATATATATATATATATATATATATATATATATATATATATATGGATTCACTTCATAATCTCGAAATAGTGAAATCTCGAATTTTAGTATTTCGAGACTATAAAGCCGAACATTCACAATACCGAAACTACAAAAGCACAAAATTCAAAATTGTGACTTTTAAATATACCCTCCACCACACAAACAAATATACATACACCTTCCCTATATATAAGCAGGGGGGTAAGCACCCCTGCACCCCCACACTCCCCACTACTTATATATATATATATATATATATATATATATATATATATATATATATACTAACTCCAAGATCACACTAAAAACACAAAGACACTAAACCTACCACTACATACTCTATATTCCCCTTGCACAAACACACACTACATACATACAAACACCACCACTCTCAAAACTTACACACTCACACTCTTAACTACCTACCTTAACCTACACCTAAAACTTCCCAATACACTCTCATACACTCAGATCCCTACCCAAGACCCTTAAAAAAACAGCACTTGCCTAAAACTCCACTATATCCAGACCACGGCAGGCAAGCCATATCTCACATCACAATGCACTTTACAAACACAGCAAATCCCACGTACCACACCACCACGGCCGTGAATTAGACACTTCAAATTCGATCAAGTGCAGTTTAGCTCAACTGCACTTTCGGCATTTTCGTCTCGAGATACTGAAATTCAAGATTTCAGTATTTCGAGATAGTAAAGTGCTAATATATATATATATATATATATATATATATATATACATACAGATAAATAGATGTATATACATACACACACACTCACACACACACACACACACACACACACACACACACACACACACACATATATATATATATATATATATATATATATATATATATATATTTATACATGAATTTATAATGAATAATCACCATTGAGTTTGACTGAAAAATAAAATGTAGCAAACAAACTCATCAGAGGTTACCATTAATCACCACTAAAATCATCAGAAAAAGAATTTGCAAATGTAAACCAACAGGTTACATTTGTGATTGCCCAAAGTAAAGTGATCAATTTTTACTTGAGGACTTTGCCCTTCACAACCCAAATGTGGGGGCTCTGCCCCAATACCCCAGGAAATTGAATATTTTGACTCCAGGGTTGCACAAACTTGAAGAAATGCCAAAAATCCTTGAGTTATTTAACCAGTCTGATTAACTTAGAACCTTTACATAATCCGACAAATTGTATCAGTGATGAATCACACCAGTGGTTCAACCTGAGATAAAATGCACTGTGCAATACCTCATATTATTTAGTCTAGGAATCGAAACCTCTTCTGTGACATCAACAGAATGGTTTGGTGGAATATCTTACAGTGGATACCACTGCTCTAGAACAGACTCCCTATCCACATGAAACAAACTTTGTCCATGTCCATATTTAACTTGGATCTATTGATGAGAAACAAAAAAATTATCCCAGGATTAACATACAGAGGCAGCTTCTAAATGCTTTATACCATGCATGAGTCCTCTGAAATTACCTATGGTATGATCCCAGTTATTCACATTAGACTAATATATAATCATCGATCATGGCATCTGGAAGGCCAATCTCTAACCAAATGGCATGGGTTAATTTGAACACAAAAAGAGAAATTGGCTAGGCTTAAAATGGCCCACAAGTGCCTCAAGCTTAGTACTTACCTAAGAACCTATAAAACACACACACATATTTATATATATATATATATATATATATATATATATATATATATATATATGGGTTTACCTGACATTGCCGACACTCCAGAATGCCAACGACCATATGGCCAACACCATATGACCGACATTCGGAACGCCGACAATGCGGAACTGGCATCTCACTATAGTGTGGAATGGAAAGATTTCCATTCCTGCACTGTAGTGCAATCTCGGAGTTGGTATATTAAAGTTATGGGGGGTGTGGGGGATGAAGCACACACACACACACACACACACACACACACACACACACACACACACACACGCACAGATATATATATATATATATATATATGTATATATATATTTATATATATATATATATATATATATATATATATATATATATATATACACACATATATACACCCTAACACACAAACACACACATGCAAAAATTGCACACTTAAGAACTTTGTTTTAATTATTTAAATATGCCTACCATAACACTTTTTTCTTCTGTCTTCAATCTAATCTACAAAATTAATTGAACATATTAATTTTCAAGTATGGCTCAATTTGTCTGGGGAATTGTTTAACTTGATGATTAGCTTCTGTCCATCCATGCAGTCACCAGGTACACTGGAGAAATATTAAATGTACCAACAGCCACACACCAGATATATTATGAGTGAGAACCTAACAATCCTTTGCAATACAGAAGACAGTCTTTGAAAACGATTTCTTATAAATCAGCATGTTACTTGTATCAGTAGGGGAATATTTGCTATTGAAAATTAATTTTTTTGAGCCAGCGTATTACTTGTTATAGACAAAAAATAATCATATCTATTAAATATAAATATCTATTAAATTGGTCAAATACATAAATAAATTGCATACTGTAATTGTAATCAGATGGTATCAGATATACAGTTGTAACATTACCAGTCCTTGGACGGTTTAACCAGACCTTAGCACAAATTGTGTTACTTAATTTTATTTTTTTAATTAGCAGAGTTATAAGTTGTTCACTAATTTGCACCAAAACCTTCATTTTTTTCAGTCACTGTGTTTGTGTCAAATGACTGCATTTCACTAGCTTACTCAGCTACTCTTAAAGGCACATATAGGTCATTCACCAGAGACATATGTTCCAACAGTACATAATGGAGTTAGTCAAACTCTCATATGCACATCAACACAGATGAGTGAATAACCTATCAAGACCACTGACTTCCTTTGACAATTATCAACATATTTAACATTATGTTTATCACCCATTTGTTTGTGCCTCTACTTTCAGTTTAACAGATGTAACTTTTCAAAAAGACTGGGTAACAGGCTTCATGAACAAAGGTAATTAGCCAACTTACCCCTCTTCCCCTACATATTTATTTATAAAGTGTAGATTCTTTATAGATTTTTGTGCTTTTGTAGGGGAGGAGGGGCATTTGTACCATGCTGGTGGTGAAAATTGTGTGATTGCTTTGAAAAGGTGTGGAAAATATTTTGTGTCTTTAGAAAATGTGTATAAGCTTTAAATACATATTGCAGGGATTGGGAATATTCCAGTGCCTCCGTAGCTAGGCTACACTTTGTAAAGTATCTTAACATTGAAAGCAGCATATAGGAAAGTTGGTTTCACACTATAGATTATTTATTAGATGTTCCGAAAATAGTATAAGAACAATGTTTGATTAAGTGGAGTAAACCAGAGAAAGCAGATTAGAACAGAGCTGAGATTTGGGCCTCAGTGAGGCCGACATCCTTGAAATGTGTGGTTCCGGGAAAAAGCTTCCTTGAGAGGCTTTATATAAACTGAACATTGTGACTAATGAAGTAATTAAAGGCGCTGTTTAATTATTTTTGCCTTGTGAGCTGATGGCTTTTTAAGTGGAGTAAACAAACCTGAAATTGCTGATATGCCCTGTGTCAATGCAATTATGTGTATGTGTCTTGTCTCTCTCTAGATATGTGCATATATGTGCCTGTATATACATACACACACACACACACACACATATATATATATATATATATATATATATATATATATATATATATATATATATACATACACACACACACACACACACACATGGATCAAATAGATCAAAGGTCCGAATCCATTCCCACCAAACACACTTTAACGAAAGCGCTTTCATCGAAAAAGCACTTTCGTTAAAGTGTGTTCCACAAAAAAAAACACTAAATTAACGTTTTTGCATGGGGGCAAGCCCCCCTGCACCCCTCATGTGGGGGGCTATGCCCCCACACCCCCTACTTAAATATTCTCCCTCCGAGATCGCACTACAGTGGGGAAAAATGATTTTTCCCTTATCCACACCGTAGTACGACCTCTGCAACAGGTATACTTACATTTCTTCAGAGAAAAGCACTTTCACGCAAGTATGCTCGCCCATAATGGATTCGGACTTTTGAGCTTTCGATTAAAAGTCCTAGATCCACACATATATATCTGTAGCTTTATATACACATACACACACACACACACACATGTGTGTGTGTGTGTGTGTATAGATATACTTTTTTTTTTCTGATACAAGTAACTCCTCAGTGGCATATAGGCTTTGCGATGAACTATTATTAAGTTATTAATCTATAAGGAATATAATTTGTCCACAGCAGTTTTGTTTTTGCCATATAGGCTTTGCGATGAATTATTATTACGTTATTAATCCATAAGGAAGATAATTTGTCCATAGCAGTTTTGTTTTTGTTGTTTCAGGTTGTGTTTTCTACAATTCAGGAGGTTGATAAGCATGTTGACAGCACAGAAGAGATGCAGAAGCAGAAAGGCAGTGGATGTCATTAACTACCTGGAAAAAAGGTTGCCACCTCACTGGTGTACTTTTGATTGTATACTGTTAGCATGGCTATTGAATTTTAGTATTTATTCAAGATATAGGTGGACAACTTTTGATGCTGGTTTCTGGTTTACGTTAATAAAATCCACTAAATTAGGTTAAGGCAGAGCAGCAGAAGGTTTGTTTTTCAAACTGGTATTGGATATCATAAATTGGATTTTACTAATATTCATAAAGGACAGAGTCTGGAAAAGCCAGTTTTGATTTTGGGGCAATGGCTACACACAGGTTTGTACAATCATCATAAATAACTCCCCTTTTCCCATTTTTTACAGGGGGTCAAGCTGCCCCATCAACTGTTGTACTTCACTCTCTTCACGATGACTATCCAGCCTTTTTCAACACTCATATCTGGCTGTCTCAAGTCTTCTTTTGTAAATCTGTTGAATCATCTGTGTATTAAACCACTTAGAACTCGTCACATTGCTTGTATTTTAGCTATATAAATGGAAATACAATATGTCCATTACTGAACCTTACATTACACCAAAAGGTACGTAGCAGAATGGGAAAAGATGGGAAGCCATTTCACTTGTTGAAACTGATTGTTGAGACAGCTCAGGAACCAAACAATAATGTCTGGTTATGCTGTGGCTATTTAATATAAACAGTGATTGGTAACGGAGTGGTGATCCCTTCTTTAAAGTGAAAACATATAGCTGTAACACACTGACATTCATGAAACAACATCTTATGGTTCCTACTGTTTGAAGCAGAGCAGTACCATTACCATCGTGTATTCGATAGCCACCCTGTGATGAGGACAGGCACACAGCATTCTTTGATGCATCTACTGTCCAGTGCAATGACAGGCTTGTTAATGGAGTCTGTAGCCATTAGTGAGACATGTAAAGGGAGATTAAAAGAATAGCTACCTTAGAGCTTTAAGAGGTATTTCAAAATTAAGTATTTGTTAAACACTGTTGACTGCAGTTACAGAATACTGGTGTTATTACTGGGATTAGTAATATAAGTGCAATTTATAGTGACATATGTGTTTTAGGCTATAATCTGTGGGTCAAATACTTATGCAGTATCAAATTCACTATTATTATTGGATAGAACAGCTCTCCACCACACAAGGAAAAAAGCCAGTGATTACTTTTATATTTTATTAAAATTATAGTCCAGTCCAGTAGTAGATCCCCAATGTAGTCCCGCAAAACAGGTAAAATAAGTACACACTGGAGCCAATAAAATCTGGGTAGCAGCAAATACAAAGCATAAAATGTAGACTCCTCTAGCCCCTCGGCTCTTCAACTTGTGTGGTGGCGAGCTGCCCTTACCGAAATATTTTATCATGAGATTTGGTTATAGATTGTAGTATGATGCAATAGTATTAGATCAGTTTGATTTCGGTTAATTTCCAGCATACCCATATTGGGTAACACTTTTTTTCATTTGTTTATCCCAGCTGTGGGAAGTACCCATAATCAGTTTTGTAAGATCAGTACATTGATGAGGTCCCCTGCAGGGTGATATACTCCTAAAGTCAACAGCTTTAGGAAATCATCTTAAAAAGGTGGCAAAAGTATACAACCAACAAACATCCATTAGAGTAGAATGTGTTTTCTTTAAGAACCATTTCAAGTGGAATAAAAACTACAGGAATTTTACCCATTCATTTCAATTTGTATAAGGAGAAAATTCTGTGAATGAATATGATATGATTACTTTTTAAATAAATATTAGGAATAGTAATACTTGACATTAGATAGACATTGTCTCCATTGCATCACTACTGAGGGATACATTATATGCAGTCTCAAGGCATTAATCCTCTGATCTAAATACTAAGAAAATAAAAAGACATGGCTGTAACACTACAAAATACAACTCTCAACACTTATTGCCATAAAATACTACTGAAGTAGTTTTGAATGGTTAGGTGTCAACATAAACCAAGACGCTGACTGCAACAAAGACATTTGGGGCAATTTTGATCATCAGACTGCTCACCCAGCTGTAACACCAGGAAAACATCAGTTTGGGACAAGAATGTGATATTAAAGAACTTGAGCAAGAGGGAGTATATAAATACTTAGGAATTGATGAAGTATCAGCAATAAATGCGAATAAAACTTAGTAAGGAATATTTTAGAAGACTTAAATTAATCCTGAAAACAGCATTGACATCTAGGAACAAAATCCAAGCAATAAACCAATTTGCTCATCCTGTCATAACTTACAGTTTTGAAGTGACTGACTGGCCCCAAAATGTGTTGCATAGATTAGATATTTAAAGAAGAAGGATGCTTCATGCTCACCAAATGGTCTATAAAAAGCAGTGCATACCAAGAGTATATATTCCCTATTCAGAAGGAGAGATCGGCCTCTTTGAAATTGATTACATGTACAGATCTGCAATCGTGGGACTCCACACATATCTGCTGACCTCAACAGACCTAAATGTAGTGAAAGTTTTGAAACACGAGGAGAATAAATCTAAGATGACTTCCCTGCTTAATCTAGCAGAAGCATGTTGGTGTCAAGCAGCAATGGAAATCAAAATACAAGTGGATAAAAAACCGGTATCAACTGAATGTGCCAAGAAACAAAGGAAAAAATATAAGGTGAAGGACCAGACGAGAAGGCAAGAAATGTGGAAAATATATAGAGTTGCAAGTATAGAAAACTGCTGGAAGAACCTCATGTTGATCAGGAACAAATGCAGGCGTGGTTAAGGAGAGGTGAATTCAAACCAAGATATGAAAGGTTAATATTGGTGGCTTCAGATAGTGGGCTACATACATGCTGGTTTACAAAGGCCATTGAATATGTGGGAAAAACAGACAGATGTAGGTTTTGTAAAACTGAACTGTAAACAGTCACACACCTTGTTGCTGGTTGTGACATACTAATGGCAGAAGGACTGTATACTGAAAGGCACAATAACATGGTGAGACTGTTGCACTGGGGATTGTGCAAACATTATGGTTTTGAAGTGGCAGAAAAGCAATGGAAACATGAGCCAAAAATCATCATAGAAAATGATGACGTCTACATCACATGGGATCATCAATTACCAGCAATTCAAAAGACAGATGCTAGAAAACTGGATATAGTGGTCCAGGAAAAGAAGACAAGAGTAGCATTGGTCATTGAAATCGCCACACCCAGTGACTACAGTGTCCTGCACACAGAGAGACACAAAGTTATAAAATATCAGGATCTGCAAGCAGAAATGAGAGCAATGTGGAAGAAGGATACCCAAAGAGTTTTAATAGTAGTAGGAGCAATGGGTCTTATAAAAAAGAGTCTACAATCATATTTAGATATGCTACTAATACATGTAACTCCTTTCTAACTTCAGGAAGAGTCATTATTGGGCACTACTGGCTTACATCAAAGAGTGAAACAATATTAAGTTCATGAACATTAATAGTAATTTGACTTAGGAATGGGGTTCATTCATTGACATACAACATTAAAGAATGGACCCAAATGTCACTGGTGGATTGCTGTGTAGCAATGTGAGAAATGGTGCAATATTGTCATGTGCATCAATGACCTTAGACCCAAAGTGAGAAAGGAAAAAGTCAAGTTAATCATACAGCTTCATTGCAGAACTCATTACAAGTATATGGTTCTCCACTTTTCTTCTAGGCTTATGTTTCATCTTCCGACACTTAAAACAACCCATACATTAGTTATGAAAAACCACCAAAAGCCAAAAAGGTTATAGTCCACAATGTGCACCTAAGACCATAAATAATTACTACACTCTTACAAGAGTAAGGCCCCTGTTCTTGAAATTTCTTACGATTTATAGTTGAAAAAGTTCTAACTACATATTTGCAAACTGAACAACCCCCACAGGTTGGTGTACCATACTTCCTCTATTTTTTGACTAGACTTCTCCCCCTCTGATAAGAAAAGTTAAGCCTGACATCCTTTAGAAATGTGACCTCCCTTTTGGCAACATTCCAAGAATACTTCATCAAATAATACACATATAGAGTGTAGGAATTATTTATGGTCTTAGATGCCGTTGTGGAAAACATTATATTGGAGAAAGTAAAAGGAGTTTAGCAGTAAGAGTTAATGAGCATGTGAGAGATGTTAAAAATAATAAACTAACTAGCCCAGTGGCAGAACATTTTAATAAATTTCATAAAGGAGACCTGAAGGGTTTACAAGTTACAGTTTTGGAACAAATTAAGAATAATTTTCTGAGTGAAGAGAGTGTTAAGTATTATTTAAGGAAAAAATAATCCATTTTTATGTTGAAATACAGTACACTTCATCCAAGGGGCTTAAACAGGGAGTGCAATAGGAAATGTTTTTTTTTTTTTTTTTTGTTTTTTTATGAAAGCTCTTTGGAATGTTCATAGGTCCATAGGTTCATACTAGGCTATCTGCCCAAGGGCATTTACAAGCCTAGCCCAGAGTTTTGTGGCTTTCGCCACCCCTTTAGTTGGAGGATACTATGCCCATTATTTTGCTGTGCCTCTGTCAAGCAGTGACACTGAGATAATCCCTGGGGTATATCTGCGATCTCCCATCCATTGGTCAAGATTTCTCTTGAACAAAGCCAGCGAGGTGCTCTGCCTCACATGTACCGGGATTTTGTTCCACAGCATAGGGAGTCTCTGGGTGATGAATCTGTCCCTCCAGCACGTCCTATTAATAACCGTGTCAAGGTTTAAGTCTCCGCCCTTGTAGTTCTGAGGGATCTAGATTTTTGAGGTGAAGCATGTTCATCAATTCTGGGTTGGACATGGCCTTGTATGTCAGGCACAGGTCACCTCTGAGCAGACGGTAAGTGACTGAATAGAGCTGAAGTTCCTTCAGTCGGGCAGCATAGGACATATTTTTGAGACCCTTTATCCTTTTGGTGAGGAACTTTTGGGGCCTTTCCAGTTGCTGCAGGTGTCGTGTCAGATACATTCCGAATGGGGCATTGTACTCAATCATTGGTCTGATGAGTGATGAGCACAGGGGGACGATGACTTCCCTTGATCTAGATGTGAATCCCTTCATGATCAGGTGGGCAATGTAGAAGGTCTTCCTAACTACTTTGGCAACGTGAGTGTCAAATGAAAGGTTACTGTCAACCTGGGTCACAAGATCCCTGATAACCTCTTCTGTGCTTAGTGGGTTGCCGCCTATATGGTAGCTAGGGGTAACCTTGTTTTTCCCGAAGGGTATGACTATGCATTTTTTGGCGTTTAACTTTAGGCCATGGCTCTGGCACCAGTTATCCATTTCTATAAGACCCTTCCGAAGGATATCTGTGTCAGCTGTGTTCTCAACTATGGCGCCCAGTTTGCAGTCATCTGCAAATTTTGTCAGCCATAATCCTCCTGTGCTTGCTTGTACTTCTGAAAAGTAGATGCTGAACAGGAGAGGGCCCAGGACTGAGCCCTGTGGGACACCATTTGTGACAGGCTTTGAATCTGACATGGCGCCAGCAACTCTGACCCTGTGGGTTCTGTCACTTAGCCAGTTTGCAACCCATCTTGTGATGTATGGGTTTACATTTAAGCTGATGAGTTTTTCAATGATACCTGAGTGGGGTATTGTGTCGAAAGCCTTTGCCAAGTCGAGGTAGGCTGTGTGGACTGCCTTTCCCTCATCAATGGCCTTGGTGACTGTTTCAAAAAAGTCAACCAAGTTTAAAAGGCATGATCTGCCTTTGACAAAGCCAAACTGGGTCGGATCCAAAGTCTGCAAGTCTCCTATGTCTTTATTTATGAGTTCCATTATGATCCTCTCCATGGCTTTGCAGATCAAGCTTGTCAAGCTGATGGGACGGTAATTTCCAGGGTCGGTGGAGGCACTGCCTTTGTGAAGTGGGACCACAGTTGCCGTACGCCACTCCTTAGGCATGTATCCTGAGGTGAGGCTAAGATTAAACAGCTGCCCTAACTGCGGGTTTAATTCCTCATTGAGTTCATGGAGCACACATCCGGGGACACCATCTGGTCCCATGGATGCTGTGTTTTTTACCTTGGAGAGAGCACTGAGCATTTGAGATGTTTGGGGGGCTATAATTCTCTGGTATAGATATCTCACCTTTTGGGGGGGGGGGAGAAGTTTGCACTGAACCTGTCAGCCGGTATGTTGGCAATGTCTGTAGGTTCAGTAATTTTTACATCATTTTGAACTAATTCTGAGCATATCTGGGAGTTTCCTCCCAGGTTTCTAACATAGCTAAAGAAGGCCTTATGATTGTCCTTTGAGTCCTTAGCGACTTTTCTCTCAAAATTTGCCTTGGATGATTTTATGAGAGATCTTAGTTTTTTACTTATAATGATCAAGGGTGTTTTCCCTTTTAAGGATTTTGCTCTATCTTGTAGTAGCTTCCTCCTTTTGTTGTAGAGCTTGTTTATGGCTGGGGTCCACCAGACTGGACGCTTGCCTTTGGTACAAAAAGTCTTTGTTTTGTTTGGGATTGCCTGGTCCATGCAGTCCTGTAGGTGCTGGTAGAAGGCATTTGTAAGTGATTCAGCGGCTTGAGTAATGGTTTCCGCAGGCTCGGGGGCCTTGAAGGAGACCACACTAGTCTTTAGAAGTGTGAAGTTGGCTTTTGAGAAGTTCTTCACTGTGGTCTTTTTTATCTCAGGTGGGGGCGGGATGTGGACTTCCAGTGAGATTAATTTATGGTCTGATCTCACCAGTGAGGGGTATACTTCCGGTGTTGAACATTGTGACCCCATGTTCGTGATAATGAGATCTAGTATGTTATCTCCTCTTGTGGGGATGGTGACTAGTTGTTCCATGGCATTTGAGTTTATGAACTCTAGGAACCTTTGGGCTAGAGTGTTGGGGCTTGAGTAGTGATCCCAGTCTATATTCGGGTAGTTGAAATCACCTAGTATGATGGTGTTTGGAGATTTTTGTTTAGTTGCTTTTAATTGTTTAATTGGATACATGTTTTGTATAAAACGTTCATTTTAGAATAGGAATTACTCTGTAAAGGCTATTTGTTAGCTGAGGCTCTAGGAGAATTTACTTTATGTCTGTTTGAATAAACCAGAATACTGTGTTTTAGTACACATTTTGATTCCTGGTTTTCTTGGTTGTGGACTATAACCCATAAATTAGTATTCACTTCATTACTCCCCCTTAATGCACCACAAGCTCATCTTTACTGTCACTATCCTGACAGCATCTGTAGTTTTTCCTCCTTTTTGGTTCCCCAGTGCTGCCACCAGTTCTGTTCCTGGTTCTAAAAGTCTACTGGACCCAGTCAACTCTAGGCTAAAATCAACTTATATCTAGGCCAAATGAGGTGATCAAGGGCCATGATATGTTAGTAAGTGTTTTTATAAAATTTTCCACCCACCAGGTGTACATATCCAGTAATATCCTGATTGTGGGACATGTAGTGGACATCAGCCTGGAACCACAAGGGGCTATCATAATCAGGATTCCCCACCCACCCTTAGTTAGTATCTCACCATTTTCCTGGTCACCACCATGGGAAATAAACTATAGTAATGTGCCCTGTGTATGCGTCCCTCCTTCTCCCCTGCCAGCACCCCACACACACTGATAGAACCTGATATCATCTATGTTATGGCACTACTTGTGCTGTCATCTTCCTTTTAATTCCTGATTGGCTAAACGTGTGTGCTACTGGCCAGACTTACAAGGTGACCAGCAACAAAAGGGATACTTAGACATCATTCAGTAGCTCACTATGATGGTTTCTAAACAGTGACGTTATGCCCTCAAATAGTTATTGTATAAAAGAGTAAATTTATGAGCCAGTAACCTGATCTCAGCAATTGCTTTATAGAAAAATAAAAAGCAAACCCTCCCTTGCTGAAGGTCTTATGTATTTCAAGGCTTAGTATGGACAGAAGATATCAAGTTATACTGGCCTGCTATATGACAAGAAATGTTATGATTACTTTGCATCTAACCATCAAGGGAAAAATTCACATGTTCTCAGGAACCAGACTGCTTATGATGAAGGAAATTTGTTCTAGTACTGACGCACACAATAAGAAATCTACATTTCAGACTGGAGTCGAATGGACCAAACCAGTTCCCATTTCTTGCGTGGTTTACAGAAAACTGAAACGAGGTTCCGTTTTTACATTCACAAAGACTTTCCCACTAGTTGGATATTGTTAAGGACAACCTAAAGCTTTTCCAAGACTAAATTATGGAAACTTTTGTAATGATCCATATAGAATTCTTCTGATTTAGGGCATTTCTCCCTTAGGTTTCTCATATCTTCTTTGCAATTTCTTATAATCTTACTAATTTAAGAATTACTTCGACATGATTACAAGATGCAACTGATAGGTACATTTTAATCTCAATAAAAACCTGTTGGTGGAATACATGGCCAGGAAGAATACTGTTAAAATGGTATTTTTCACATACTCCTGCATTAAAGTAACAGCAAGTAATCATGCTGCCTTGAGATCTATATCAGAAGGCTCACTTTTATGTCATTAATGAAAAAATGGGTGTTTTTCTGTACACTCTTCATGTTTTTGCTTCTTCTGGTAGTTTGGTTAGTAAGTCGCAATGGTTTTCTTTCACCTTGTTTCTTATAGTTTTAAAGTCAAAAAGGCAGTTCAGAGAGGCAGTTCTAGATTGCTCTGATTCCAGTCTTCTTTTGCAGACTTCTCTAACTGAAACACCAAGGTGATGAGATGTAGTACGTACCACTGCAGTGATGGTAACTGTTCAAAGTAATATCATTCTGTAGGATCTCAGCAATTTGTGTCTCAAGCCAACACTGATATGCAGGGTCTTTACAACAATAAGCACAAAAGCACCCAGCTTAGCAAAAACAACCTGTCAAGGTTCTCGATTGCTAGTATGATACTTACCCAGCTAATAAGTGCTTGATCTTTAGTACTCATAAAAATAATAGACATGCACATTTTTTATAAGCAGTTACAACACTGGTATAAAAAATACAAATTATGTCTAGGTGCATTCAAGTGGAGGGAGAATTTGTAGCCTCTACTGAGTAGCTACTTATCTGTGGAAGCTGTCGCATATTCTACATGGAAATGATTGCAAATAATGAACTTAGTGTTAAAATAGAGTTCTTCATTCTATGTATCCCCCCATATTTTACTGCATCAAGGCTTGAGTACACCAAATGTCTTTTCAAACATACTAACCTTTATTGGTATCTATACAAACCCAAAATACAACCCACGATTCAACTTCAGCATCATTTTTATTTAGGAGATTTATTACCAATGCAGCATGAAGAAATAATAAAATGACTGAAACCAATATATTTGCCAACATAAAGTAACATGATGACTAGAATTAAAAATTAAAATTAAAATTAATATGATGTAGATTTAGAGCAAATGCATTAGACAGAAAGAAAGCAGACATTTGACCATGCAATAAACTGAAAGCTACCTAGAATAAAAATATTTTAAGATATCTGTAGAAGCAATGCAAGATATGTCACTCCCATGGTCATTGTGGTAGTTGGAGACAAAACAGAAATACAGGATCAATAGGTTAGGAAGTAGAAACCAAGTGTCTCCAACCACACATGTGTAACACCAACAGCCCCTGGCAGACAGAGAGCAATTCAACACTATAAAACCACTCAGACAAGTGCAACCTAAATTATATATGAACAGATATACTATGTAGGATTTTAAAGATACTGCAGTAATACTCAAAGAACCAGTGCAAACTGATGAGGTATAACTATAATATTGTCATAACAAGAAGTAACAGTGAATTCCAATAGCTGAAAATGGTCAACCTTGGTGTTGGGGAGTCCCATGTATAGGCCAGTGCAATAATTAATGGGTGATGACATTATAGTATAAACTACTACCAGAAATCTTCCAGAGAAATAGGGCGCTTAATCCTGGAAACACTCTGTAAATAGAAACACAATGATTTAAAAATAGCTGACACTTAGTCCTTAAATGTTAGCCAGTTGTCGAGGATCATGATTTAGTTATGAACCTTACTTGCAAATTTAAGTTTATTGCCACAAGTGGTGATAATTAGAGGAAGTGGCTAAGCAAATGAGACTCTCAAAGTTGCATGAATGGCCACAGCCTCTGGTTTGGAAATGTTAAGCTTTAAACCATTATTCATTGCTCATTGCTGAATGGCTTCAAAGGTTATCAAGAAAGGAAAGATGACTTACTGAAAGTGTCCTGAGGAGAGTAGCATTAATGGCCAGCATCATGGTAAGCTTCTGCCCCCAATCAGTTCCTACAAAAGGAAGACTAAACACCATGAAAGGTAAAAGTCCAAGCTCAAACCCAATAATACTCCACACTCCAGAGGACACTATCTTCTGGGTATGGTCTGATGGGTTGAAGTAAATCAGTCTGGGACTCTGCAGGTTAAAATGAAAAAATATCATTACTACATGATCAAGATAACATTATCAATGGTGTCAACTGCAGCAAAGAGATCTACGGGACCAAAACTGAATAGACATTCTGGTTTCTAACCATCAGGAAATCATTCACTACTTCAATTAGCAGCATCTCAATGTTGTGGAAGGAGTAAAACCCAGACTGTGGGAGATCCTTGAGCATGTAATCCATAAGATAAGACTAAACCTGGACAAAGTCACGTTTTTAAATAACATTACTTAGAAAAGGAAAGTTTAAGATGGGACAGAAGCTGTCAAAGACATTAGGGTTTTGAGATGATTTTAAGTGCTGGGGTTAAAAGAAACACCTTCAAGGTAGATGAAAAACCAACATCACTTTAAATGGCATCTATTATCAGATATATCTTTGAGTCAAGCTTATCCAGGCAAGCCAAAAGAAGTCTAAAGGGGAAAAGGTCCAGCCTCACCATGTGCATGCTTATAAAAAAGAATTTACAATCATACTTAGATATGTTACCGGATACATGTAACTTCATACGAATTGCAGGATGAGTCATTACTGAGCACATTGCTGGTGCTACAAAGACCATTTCTGGTTAACATCAAAGATTAAAACAATACAAATTTCATCAACTTTAATCATACTTTGACTTAGGAAATGGGTTCATTCCTGTCATGGTATTAGAAACCTGAAAGATATGGAGAAATAAACCATATAAAAGAGCATGCTACAAGATCAGGGTTTGCATCTCACTGTAATCAAGAATAACAAACATTGTTCAATGAGAACAAGGTCTGTAAAAAGACTAAAGGAGTGCTCATGTCTGAAGAAGGAAAACCAGATGCTTTTTGTGGCAGTGTTGACAACAAAAATAAGTGAGCAGCAACTTACACTGATGAGAATATAAAGCTCACTGGAAGAGGAGGACGTTGGATGTACACACAGTCCACCATGTGAAAGAGCATAGTTGGTTGGTTAACCACTGAAAGAGATATTTCTGGCCACATAAGCTGCCTTCTTATAAGAGATTTTAGTTTTACATAAGACTCACCTAGCCCAAGCTTGTCACGCCGTACACACATATGCCTCCGATGACCTTTTAACAATTGCCTTTTATTATGCATCAAAAAGAATTTGAGATCATACATTGACACCCTCTACTTTAATGCAATGAGGTGTTCACAAGTTAGGGCTAAGTCATCAAGAGCCAGAAATTGAGCTTATTATAGTCACTAACCAAGGCATCAAGATTACCAACAGCATACTCAGGGAGTAACTAAAGGTGCTTAAGGGAAAATGCCTGTGTAGTGACGTTGGAAATATTATGGCATTCCCGCAGTGCAAGGTCATGAAGTACTGTAACTTAAGGCCAAAGCAGACAAGAAAGTAGATGGACCATAAGATCATCTACTCTACCTCTGAGGTCTTCACATCCAGTAGGAACATAAACTCTAGTGTATGCCTCAATTTATGTGCTGCAGATGTGATTAAACTCAAATCATTTCATAATATAATTAAATTATTTAAGGGGGAAAAAAACACTTCCACTCATTATCAACCCAGATGTTAATTCTTTCACATCTACAGTGCCTTTTATACATTTCTTTTAACACCAGCAGCTCCTTATTTTTTTTTTTTTATTTTTAGACAACAAATATGAGAAAAACTGTCCCAGTCTGAAAATTCCGTCTCTCTCTGTACACCTTTCTCCCTGTTGTTGACTAGGTAATGGACTCTGCTTATCCCAACATGATACCAGCACATAAATAAGGAAAGAGAACTTCCTGTAGAGTAACCAGTGAGGGCAGAGCACATTGTAGCTATGGATGACATTTGTGGAAGAGATGTTCCTTAAAAAGAAAAGTGAGAATGCTAACTTAAATGACAGAGAGATAGGTAAGTAACTACTGAGGAAATGCAAATTGAAAGCAGATAGACTACTTCTGTGTCAGTGCCTTTGTTAATGAAACAGATCAGCAATATGCATTGGCACAGCAATTGGCCCTGTCCATGCTATGCCCTTTGAGTGACCATGTTACTGATGTACTTCAGTCAATGAAAAATTTAAATATGATTATAACATCTGGCATTGTCTTTGCACATGAGTACCACACAATAATAATGCTCTTTTTAATTTATTTGTATAATTATAAATATAATGTGATAATTGCATGTTATTCTGTACAGACCCTTTACCGAAGTACCCTGCTTTTGCCAGACTATTGCTGTTTTATTGTGTTCTTTATGTATTGTTTTGCAACTGCTGGTCTCATCATGGCTAGAAATCCTCAGACCGGTTCACTTACCAGATTAAAAATTTTTTTTTTTCTTTTTCTGTTTTTGTAAACCTTGTGACAAATCAGTTTTAAAGTTGTCTGGCACATCAAGAGCGAAGGACTATGGTATGCACTTCATACCCAAATTATCTACTCCTCATAATCAGACTACAACAAGAGCCAGGAGTAAATCATAGGCAGCAATGCCCCCTTCCTGTTCTTCAATGAACCAGCCAACCACTCTCCCATATGTTGTTATGAATAAGGGGAAAACACAGCTTCACAGTTCAGTCCCAATGTATTTGTGGACACCTGGTATTACCTTTCTTCTCATTCTTCCTTTAATTAAGTGCCTTCTATATATCTGTAGCATCTTAAATTCTAATCTATGTCTGCTATCCTTGGTGCTGAATAACGTTTTACTTATACACCCATAACAGACATGGTGACAATCTGCAGTACTAAGATGCGGCGGTTTGTTGACAGCAAAACATTATACAAAAATCTAATGGTTTGATAACTACTGATCTGTTACAGCTGTAGCACTTAAGTAAACATGTCTGTCATAGAAACTACTACAGCTGAGGTGCTCAGACACTAAAAAAAAACATACTGCTTAAGGCAGGCAGCTTCATTCATAGCTACTACAATAACTCTCATAAAAAAAAAAAAAAAAAGAATTTACTGATACAGTGTTAAACTATGTGAATTTATGCAACCACTGATAACTCATCCATTACACTACTGCTAAGAAACACGGTTACTCAAAACATAAGAAAATTTTAAGCATACTACAGAAGGTGGTTTCCTTGGTAGATCATAGAGACCTGTTAAATATATTTACTATAATTGCAACAAACGTCAAATGTCTTTGTCCGAAACTGCTAGCATTATTAATACAAGCTAAACCTGAATATATACTGCATCTCCAAACAGGAATATACTTTAACTTGGTGATTACAAAATACAAAAATGTTAATTAAAATACCAGTAAATTCCTTACCATTATTATTTAAATATACACTTTTTAACATTTAGTATAGAATAAATTGAAGTCAGTTTTATATGTTTTTTTACACATTTTATATTCTTTCAACCATTCCAACCCTTTGTTTTTTTATAATGCACAATGTACATGTATTCCTTTAAGTATTAATTACTATTTAAACAACTTGGATGATCATTGGGCAATTTGAATACTGATGTGGTTTGAAATGTATATATAGAGCATAAGTACTCAAAAATGGCTGTTATTACTGAAGAAGTTGGCGACGAAAACGTGTGTTTGGAGTGCGTTATTGCTGTGTTCATTGTTGGCGTTTTTGAGTTGCTATGTTTATTGTTGGCGCTTTTGAGAATAAAGCTGTCTTACCCTACTACCTAGATCGGATTTATTTGTGCTTGGGGACAGTGGTGGCTATTTCATTTATAGGAATATACTTTAGCTTGGTGATTACAAAATACAAAAATGTTAATTAAAATACCAGTAAATTCCTTACCATTGTTACAACACTGAACACTGTATAATGTTATGCCCTGTCCTTCAAGGTTCTTGAACATAC
Organism: Protopterus annectens; assembly: GCF_019279795.1. Classification (NCBI taxonomy): domain Eukaryota; kingdom Metazoa; phylum Chordata; order Ceratodontiformes; family Protopteridae; genus Protopterus; species Protopterus annectens. Next base: position 844,563,642 of record NC_056748.1, on the reverse strand, counting down.
TGCAATCATGGTGCAGATCTTTGCCTAAAATGTACAATTCTGTGAATATGCTGCATGGGAAAAATCTAAGTTGTTTCATAAAAGTAAGTGAGAGAATCCTATAAACAAAATCAACAATGTTTGTTACAGGCTCAAATTTATGTATGCAGAGATACAGAAGCACAGCTGTATGTCATAAATATAGGTATCATAAAACATCCACATTTCAAATCAGCAATGACAAGCACAGTTTTGCTAAGCACTTTAGCTGGAACTGCTGTTGCAGGTTTTGCAGTAGATGGCTTCCAGTCTCCATAGTCTCTTAAACATCATTTGAATAAAGCTGCACAGTATTCCTACTCATGAGAAGACAGCTGCATTCTGAAAGTGGAGATGATCAAGGGTTAGAAACAAAAATCAAGTCTCATGAAACAGCTCAGAGCTAATCAGTGGGAAACATGGATAATGTTTTCATTTTTGCTGGAAAAAAATCGCATCAGAATGAACAAAGTTAATGGAGAAACACAGTTAAAAAAACAAGCACAGTAAATGACAGTGCTACTCACCAGTCCAGGATGAAGCTTTTTAGTTTTATTTATTTTAGTACTTGTGCAGTGCATAACCTCATTCAGTCACATACACATCTGTGTTTTCAGAACTAAAAGAACACAATATGCTGAAATCTAACTCAGGACTGTCACATTTATCAAGCTGATCCACATCTGATTAATCAGTATGGAAAGACAGACAACTACTTATCAGACTGGGATAAATATAATAAAAGAATGTTGTTTCTGTTTAACAAATCATATGATTTTAAACTCTGTTAATCTGTTTTCAAAACTTAAACGTAAAATACTCACACTTATTAAAATTAACAAGAGCACTTTCTTAAAAAAAAAACAAAAAAAAAAAAAACAAGCATACATTCACCACTAACACAAGGAAAGTACTGAACAAATTATATCAGTAATGATATAAAATAGAGAGAAATATTCCTGTTGCACATTATATATAGAATTTTAATGTTATCAAAGTACAGTAAAAGAAGATGATTAATCTTTCAGCATAAAAAGATAGACAGCAAGACAATCTCTTTTGACTCAGAAGCTGAAGTTATCAAGAACTAAATAATTTTGTTGTATAACACTCAGTTGAGACAGAATCCAGAAATTCTTGTAGGAAAAAACTGTACTGTCTACTGGGCGTCAGATGAGAAAGAAAATATAATCTGCTTCTGATCCCAGAACTTATCGGAAGGAAATTGTATCTCACTAGACATTTAGATAATGCCCAACATTGAACTAAAATTTACAGCTTATCGGCAGCATTCAAGCCATATATATATATAGTATGCTGAAAAAGAGAAACAAATAAAAGGACTGATATTGGTAAATGTGTGTCTGTGAATGGGGGGGGGGCAAGATATACTATAAAGGCATAACTCTCAACCTCTAAGAGCAAGAATTCTCTAAACGTATAAAGGTAAGGTCAGTGTTATGCAGCATGTCAGAAACCATACATGATCTGTTATTGCTAGACCACTGATTAATATACAATGCCAAAAGCTAGCTGGGTACAATCCATCACCGAAAGCCTGCTAAATACATTTGAATATTTCAAGAAGGAGATTGGATGAAAGCATTTAACTAGTACTTGCTTGCCAAAATAGGAAAGCATGCATTCTAATCTTCATTTCATGACTGGGTTACACATTTAAGTATACAACAGTTGAAATGACAACAAATGTTTGCACTGCTAATGTACATTTGATGAAAATTACCCATAATGCAGTGGTACTTACTATTTACCCGAGCATATCAGTCTTACTTTTTTCTGAGAGGACTGTACTATTGTTGAACAAAATTGTGTATAAATATTTATACATCAGCCAATTTATTATGATAATTTCAAACATATTCAAGTGAATCACATTTAAATAACATTTCTTTGATATCTGTGGCATTAATGTGTTTACCCAAGTGGCTAGGTCTACAGGCATAGAGGAATAAAATTCTGACTACAACCCAAGTGACCCAAGCTTGACTAGCAGCTCAGGTACTTTCTGGAGCTTGGTATGGGGTAGGAGAGTACTGACCCGATTTAGTCTGATTTAGTGGGATTGCCTGTCTTTTAGGATGGCAGGAGAGGCATGTGGCTGAGGGGACAGTCACTGCAGAAGAATCACCTGTATAAACTAGGAATCACGTATGCCGCTGTCTTCAGAGGGGAGGCAGTGACAACTGAATATATCATGTAGCGACATGGCAGAAAATTACAGAGACACCAGTACACAAGCCCATTTGGCACCTGTAACCATATGCAGGTGAGTACAGCTTAAAGAATATACCCTATTCCTTCATTAGGATGACAGTGCTATTACCTGATAGAAATGAATCAGCTATCAAGCACTTGTCAAGGGGGCAAATGGGAGGAGAGACTCGCCATGATTACATGTCTGATGGTTGGAGGAGGATCACTGCAAAATACGCACACACATACAAACATTATAGGGCACTCTAATGAACAAACTCGTGAAACATACGTATGCTGATGTAACACCAATGAATGCAATTTCATCAAAGAAACAGAAGCATTGAATCAGATCTACCACATATTACACAAATTAGCAAATGTGTTTTATTTTATTTATTTAGTTATTTTTGCAGGAAGCAAGCCCAACTGTGTCCACAATATCCTTTCACACAACTATACATTTATACACAGGTTCAATTTTCAAT
>NC_056748.1:844488422-844553422 GCF_019279795.1 Protopterus annectens | reverse complement strand
AAACTGCTTTTATTCAGACCACCTTGGTTGTTGGAGCTTCTTTTTGATTTTGTACTTTGAAACCTGGTTATGATACTGATAAGATAAAGTATTAATGAGACATTTTTAGAACTCTTGTAGAGATTTTCTTTTGTAACTAGGTGAACAGTAAATGAGAAAGCAATAATTAGTTTCTGCACCAAAGTATCCTAAAAAAGAGTTGGTGAGCCCACTATCTATCCAAATTGTATCAAATCCAACCTAAAAGCAAATGCTATCCAACCACAGAGATTTCCACACAAAGCATATGGTACAGCACAAAAATCCAGTAAACTATATACAAAAATACACTTGTTATTGAAACAAGTTTCTTAATAAATGGCAAGTCAATGTCTTACAATACGTCTGACAACATCTGGCTCTACATGCATTGATCCAGCATCAAACAGCATTAGTAACTTAATTACCTTCCACTCTTTGAAAATTAGGAAGCTCTAAACATAGCAAAATTGCACTCCGTAGTGGCATTTGGTTATCAGAGAAAGGATAAGTCCTCATATTCGAATTACATAGCTAAAATCTCAGCTTCTAAACCCTCCCACTTTAATGGCTCCTACCAATACTCAAATGTCTACTAAGAACATAAACTGAGAAAAGCATGAATGGCTCATTAAATAAATAGAAGACGGTCATAAAGTCCATTCTGTAATAATTCAGCATGAATGTAATATCACAAATAGGGTAATAAATGACAGAATTAACAGAATCAGATCAAGACTATAATAATTTTGGAAAATTTTAGTCAAACTAATTCTTCATGGATACAGCAATAAATATGTTGTATGTACATAAAAGTAACTTCTGAACTCATTGCAATAAACACAGGTTAAGCCTTGGTTTCATGAAGGATAGTGGCACAAAATGTCAATGCCCCAGGATTCCAACTCCTCATTTCTTGATACACTGGAAAAATATTAGGGTACAATCCAACACCCTAATAATGGGCAATTTCAACTACCCCACCATTAAGTGGGAAAACTACTCATGTAACAACTGTTTTGCTCAACATTTTCTGGAATTCATAAATTCCAATGCCTTGGATCAAATTATCCACAGCCCCACCTGGGGCAGCAGTATCCTATACCTGGTCATTACCAACATAGGCGACCAGTGTTCCACACCAGAGGTCATTTCCTCATTGGTCAGATCTAACCACAAGCTAATCAGCCTAGACATCCACATCCAGCCCCCACTTCCCATTAGGGAAACCACCGTAAAAAATTTCTCCAAAGCCAACTTCACGCTTCTTAAGACAGAAGTGGCAAACTTCACGACACCCATGCAGATGGAGAGTAGAGGTATGACTGCTGAATCCTACACAAATGCACTTTATAAGCACTTACATGAGTGCATGAATCCTGCTATCCCTAACAGAATCAAGATGCTATCCTCCAAAAAAAGGAAGCCAATCTGGTGGTCCCCTGCCATAAACAAACTCTACAACAGAAGAAAGAAACTGTTGCAAAAAAGAGTAAAATCTCATGATTGGAGGAACTCCCTGGTCAGCCTCAGTAAGAAGCTGAGATCCCTCATAAAATCCTCCAAAGCTAGTTACGAAAACAAAACTGCCACCGATTCTAAAGACAATCACAAAGCATTTTATAGCTATGTCAAGAATCTCAATGGCAACACTCAGATCTGCTCTGAGTTACAGCACAATGGCACTAAATATACAGAACTAACTGATATTGACAACATCCGGGCAGATAGGTTCAGAGCTAACTTTACCCCCCCCCCCGACCCCCTAAAGGGCCCATCTCTATACCGGAAGAATGCAAAGTTCCTGTAATCACGGCTGCACAAGTTAAAAACCACACTCTCTAATGCCAAGAACACAGCATCCATGGGACATGACAACATCCCATGCTGCTTCTACATGAACTACAGAATGAACTGGCACCCCACCTAAGTACCATGTTCAGTTATAGCCTCATCTCAGGCTTTGTGCACACTGAATGGCACACAGCAGCAGTTATCCCACTCCACAAAGGGGGAGCCACCACGGACCCCGGTAACTACCGCCCCATTAGCCTAACGAGCCTGGTCTTCAAGGCCATGGAACGTATCATCATGGAACTTATAAACAAAGACATTGGTAATCTCCAAACTTTGGACCCCTCCCAGTTCAGGTTTGTAAAAGGCAGATCATGTCTCCGAAACTTGACAGACTTCTTTGAAGCAGTCACCAAAGCAGAAGATGAGGGTAAGGTGGTTCGCACAGCCTATCTAGATATCGCCAAGGCTTTTGATATCACCCCCACTCTGGAATTATAGATAAACTCACTAAACTAGGTATAAATCCCTATGTCACAAGATGGGTTGCCAACTGGCTCACTGATAGAACCCACACTGTGAAACAGGGTTCAGTCCTGGGTCCTCTCCTGTTTGGTATCTACTTTTCTGAAATACAGGCTAACACAGAAGGTCTTTGGCTAATGAAGTACGCAGATGACTGCAAACTAGGAGCCATAATTGAAACTCCTAATGATGTGGACATCCTACAAAAGGGCCTCACTGATACAGATGCCTTGTGTCAAAGCCATGGCTTCAAGCTCAATGCCAAAAAATGCATTGTCATCCCCTTTGCTAAAAACTCTGTACCCATGAGTTACCACATAGGTGGTAGTCTTCTTAACACCAAAAGTGTGATAAGAGACCTTGGGATACAGGTGGACAGTTGTCTCTCCTTTGATAATCACATCAGCACAGTAGTCAGAAAAGCCTTCTATGTGGCACACCTCATCAAAAAAGGTTTCTCAGCCAGGAAAAAAGAGATCATTGTTCCCCCCTAGTTGTCAGTCATTAGACCCATTATAGAGTACATCGCCCCTTTTGATAAGTACCTCACAAGACATCTACAACAACTGGAAAGGCCACAGAAATGCCTCACAAAGAGGATTACTGGCCTCAAACAGGTGCCCTACGCAGACCATCTCAAAAAACTCCAGCTTTACACCATTGCATATTGCCTACTCAGAGGCAAACTCTGCCTAACATTCAAAGCTTTGTCAAACCCAGAGCTGTTGGACATGCTCCACTTAAAGAAATCCCAATCCCTCTGAGCTACATGCTCTAGGGACCTAAACTTTGTCTCCATAATAAACAGAACATGCTGGAGGGATAGATTCCTTTCCCAGAGACTTCCGATACTCTGGGACAAACTACCTATCTATATCAAACAAAACTCCTCATTAGCACTCTTCAAGAAAAAATAGGAAATTCACTCTGGGGATCACCTTTGTGGCTCTGCTCAACAGGGGCACAGGAAAATAATTTTCTCGGGTGGCGAAAGCCAGGGTACCTTTTTGGCTAGGCTTGTATAGGCCCTAGGGCCGATAGCCCAGTACCTACCTATGAATCTATGAAAATAAGTTTCACCAGCCTCACCCCCAGCCATGAATGTAATAAAGTATAACCTAAGCATCCTGTAGAAGAAGAAAATAATACAGACAAACTTGTCAAAAGGTAACAACAGATAAACTAGGATGAAAATGCAAACTACTACCTAATATGTAAGCTATAGGCAAACAGTGATTAAAAGCTTAAAGTAATATATACAGTCCCAGTTCACAGTGACATTCCGTACCAGAATTTTATGCAGAAACTACTGATAACATAATAAATGTACTGATTTGCTAAGAATAATGTCCAGCTGGTTTGTCTCATCTTATGTCAAAACTGTGTCTATAAATATATGTACGTCTAACAGCGTATTATCATTATTCCAGGTTTGTAAAAGTTTTAAAAATGTACCTAGAGTCAAATCTTACTGGATGAAGGTCCCAAAAAAAAAACAAGAAGCAGCAACCACCCATTAAAGTTTGCCCCTTTCCTAGCATTGTAGCTTAGTGATAAAATTCCTGCCTCACAACTGTAGCCTCTAGAGTTCAATCCTTACCTCTGGTCATTCTCTTTGTAGAAGTGCATTTGTTGTTGAACATATCTATATGGATTTTATCACAGTAATGTAGTCTCCTCCCACTTTCCAGAAACAACATTGTTGATTGGCTACACTAAGATAATCACATGGTAGGAGAAGTTTAATTTGCTTACCTGCTTAACAAATATATCATAATAATTTCTCATACATGCAGTGCATAATGTCACTTTTCCTAGAATACTGAACATTATTACAGCCAAATATTATACAATAATGGGCTTCAAGCAATAATTGCAACCAAACAGTGTTACTGTTAATATGGTGGATGAACAGTGATGAATTCCTATAAGTATCCTTGTATCAAGCATTCAGAAAACTCCATATTCAATCAGTGTGATGACAGGAGCAGATCCAACAGAATAGATTCTGTAAGTGATGGAACACATTCAGCTGTAAACTGACAAGATGGATTATGGCAACATGCTAAAAGTGGATTCACTACTAAATTATAAATATATTAGTTTGTAAAGCTTAAGAAAAATCAGAAATATATATGTACACTAAAAGTCAAACATATTCATTAACCAAATGTAAAACTGAAAAAACAAAGTATTCCTTCTCAGTAGTCAAGAAACTTGCAATACTGTGTAGAGAAAATTTGCAGAGCTTAATTTAAGAATAATGCAACAAGTGATGACTGCAAAGAACACCATTATGTACTACTATATAGATATGTGTCACACCATAGCTTTGTTTTATAGTAGTTAAAATAATCTGTTGTCTGCATACATATACTAACAATCTATTAAAGTGATGGTTCCATAGGACATAGTCATGAATCTGAATTTATAATAGGCATTGCCCACTTGACAGACAACAGAATGCAAAGTTACTTGCATAACCCCCTCTAAGCTATTGCTATTATTTGTATTTTGCACCTTCCAATCTGAGGGCCGGGAACCATTGCCCTGCTAGCTCACTGTACTCACTCTGAGTCTGCAGTATCTCATGGTAAAATAATATTTGACTATATTGAAAAAGTATTTATCTCTGAGGTAAAATGACCTTGGCATTAGTGGGATATAGATGTGAAGAGGCCTATGTCCTTTCTACAAAAGTTGTTCTGTTATTATGAATTGAAAATAGCGTGTGTAATCTTTTTAATGTTATCTTTAGTTTTAAGCACTACAAGAAATCCAGGGTTGTGAGCTTGCCGTTCTATACCTTTGACTTTTTACGGCATTAATGTTATAATAAAGGATTTGTTAAAGCTGAGCATTTGGAAATTGACATTTTAACGTAAACACATGCATTATCCATGCACACTTATTTAAGAGAAGCATAATAAATGATGGCATGCAGATCTCATATTTAATCTTCTGTCAGGAATCTAAAAGAGAAAGCATGACTCTTACAGGTCTAACACAATATGCTACCAATTTAAAGACAGGGTGGATCTGATCACATTCACCGTAGCTACTACGATTATGCTTCATGTAGTATTTCCATCTCTAATTCCATTTATTGGTTCTCATCAAAGTCTTATTATTCACCTAAAAAAACCTCCTTTTTATCTTGAATCAATCCTTCTCCCAATGTCAGGCACTCTGAGGGTTCGATCTTCACATATATCATCTTCTCACATCCACAAGTTAATGAGAAATGTGAGTGCTTTGGACAGAATTACATTTCTCAAACTGTCAGATGTTACTGTATGTTCCCAAGGAGATGCACAGCAGACTGTGCATTAATGCATTTTAAAACTATATACTTTCGCTCTGATAACACTGTGCACCTCACCCCCATTTTTTACTTTTAACCTAACTGTTTTATGACTAAAAGCCTGGACTATGACTGAATGGGGTCAGTTTATATCTGTTCACCTACCTTGTTACCAGGGTCAAGGTCTGAATCAATGCTAATTTAATGAAGGCTAATCACACACTAATTTGGAATGAGGTCCATTCCTATCATGGTATTAGAAACCTATAACACCTGAAGAAATAAAACTGGGATTTACCATATAACATCATCATCATAAAAAAAAAAAAAAATCATGTTCATAATATCTGCAATACATTGGTCATGTAGGAATACTTTTGTAAAAAAATAGAATGGAACGCAGTTTGTCTAGTTAAAAGTATTATATATACTGAATGTATGATAAAATCTAGCCAGCAAGTAATTGCAATCAAGTAGCATAACTTTTGCTATCAAAAGAATCTGATGATTTTATTCTGCATTCATTTTTATTACAAATTATTCACATCATCACAGAGGGATAGTAAACGTATAGCTATGGCATGCTCTTATGAAAATTTATTTAAGGTTCTTGAGAAAATATTCTCATATGAATTCTTCTAGATTTTAAATGAAACTATGTAATGCACTTAAAACTGAAGTTATTCTAGTATGGGTGTGTGGGAGGGGAGAGCAGAGGCAGAATTTTGGCAGCTTTTTGAAATTAAGGATAGTAACAAAAATGCTGAAACAGTACTTCAGGTGAAAAGTTCTTTAAATGGAGTAAAAGAATAATAGCTGCATTTATTTCAAGTAGCTGTTATAGCTGTCAGGTTTGCTAAAGCAGAAAACTGTGTTTCTGAGGAAACGCTGGGATTAGACTCTAAGAATGCAGCTTTGTTTTCAGAGTAGCCCTCTAAACACGGAGGTCGGGAAACAAAAATATTTGTCAATAAATTCATTAGACCTTGAGCTGCAGTTAGAATACTTTAAGTACATATTCATCTTTGCTCAATTAAGTAAGAGAAGGGTATCTTTAGCAGGCTCTCAGTATTGTAATTTATCAGGACTGCTTGCTTTTAGCAGGACAGGCTATTGAAAAATTCGAAGCCAGTTGGCCTCTTCAATCCCAGACAACGTTTTTGTTATTCTATGTATGCACAGTCAGCTTCAGCTGATTAGTTTTCTCACAGTGCTGATAAAGAAAAGTTAAAAAAGGCCTTTTTTGTTTTATTAACCAAGGAATTCTTCTGGAGTACTTGTATTCCTTCTAGAGGACATACAACAAGGCCAAGGACGTTAACCTATTTGTTCAAAATTAAATAATATGCAAAAGGAAAAGGGAGCATGTAAGCTCAGGCCTACAGTTCACAGTGCAGAATCCTTTTTTCCTTTTTTTTTTCTTTAGCAATACATATGACCTTATCCCCTTACAACCACAGCCTATGAGACAAAGTAAACAAGCTACTTGTAGGGTTAATAAAAATATATTAATTTACAATTACAGAAATCTGAAGCCCAGTATATGAGAAAAGAGCAGATAGCATCTATGGAGCAGCATAACATTTACTGACATACTTTCAAATAAACATCAAACCAAAAACAGACCAGCACGTACAGGATGATAGTAATAATATTTATTGCTGCAACATAGCACAAAAAATATTGTCAGAATAGGTAAAAACCTATACTGAGGCAAACCGGTTTCGGCTATTGTTAGCCTTTCTCAATGCCAAAAATAAAGTAGAAACATCCACCATGTTAAACCCTGTTTATAGTCCCCCTCTTAAAGTGATATAACCCGCATTTAAAATAAGTACATGTATGATACAATATACAAAACCATAATAGGCAAATATCAATAGTCAACAAAAAAATGAATATGCACATATCCCATGTTAAATTATAACATATTAGAGACATGTACATGAATATAAACAATAATCTGCACATATAAATTGTTATGTGCAGATAATATATAACAATAGAAATATGATAGCCATGCCACACTAAATATACTACAAATCCCATACTTTCAAATAAAAGCATTAATTGTAACCACTTTCCTGGTAGTATTAAGTAAGAGTTAAGCTAGACAGATGCACCTGTGTAAATATTAGAGCATAATCGCAGCAATACTAGAAGATCAGACAGTGAATGACTATACCCAAGCAATGATAATATGGTTTCAGATCTGACATACTGACACAGAGTGGTATTCAGGAGTGAGGGAAGCACTGAAATGTTGCTTCTTATTCAAAATGCTTCCTAAATCTGAATGGGCTTGCTAACTGTGAAGAAGGGACAACTGTTTAATGTTGGAGAATTCTTTACTTTCATAAGAAAATATACTTATAATAAGCATGTACAGGCTGAGGCATAATTTTCAACTGTCCAGATTTTCACAGATATGTCCAGGTTTTTGTCTCATGTTTTTGGTCCATTCCTCATAAAATTTGTGATTTTCTAGGAAATGGTTAATGACTGAAGTCATTAAATAATGACAGACATTTGAGTTTCAGGCTGCTTATCTTTCAGAAAATGCAAGTTAATGCAAAACCTGTTCTTTTAAAAAGGTTGTAAGTTTATACAAGCAATATTTAAAATCTGTCCCAAATTTTGGACCTTTGTACCCCCATTAATTTTTGTCTCTGTCTGTCCAGATTTCTTGCATTAAGAGGTTGAGAGGTATAGGCTGAGGAAAAAAATAAAATTATTTACAAGATGTGGGTAGATTTTTTTAAGTGCAGAAAACAGAACAGAAACTCATTATAATCAGTTCTAGTATGCGAGATGCAGTGATGTTTTTACATAGAAGTTAAAACTATAAAATGGCAAAACTAGCTAAGGAAGGCTTATAGCCTAGCTGTACTAGGATTAGAAGCAAGACGCATGGATAGAAGAACAATTAAAGGATACCTGCTTTCCTGTTCATAACGAGGAGCCTCATAATAAGTCTTCATCTAGCGTCCATCATATATGGACTGCCAGCTCCCATCAGTTCTGGTAGAATATGACAGCTAAGTTGAAGTCCTAGAGAGGACCATGAAGCCACATTAAGCCTGCGGTCCAGTTTGTAAAGACTAAAGTAATACAAATAAACTTGTGCATGAGAGCTACTATAAAGGGAAGGCAGTGGTTTCAAAAATAAAACATAAGATGCTATGTAAAGAAATATATTAGTAAGCTATAGAGATGGTCATTTTTTTACTTCAGGTGAGGTTTATCCTTCAAACAGTGGAGATTGGTGCTTGACTCGCCTCATAAAGACAATTACATGAGCCACCCGATAAGTTCCTTGTCAATCATTAAGAATGGCTTACTTTGCTCAGCCTGACTAGTTCGATGCACACTGAATTAAACAGGTTGAAGTAAAGTATCCTTCCTATAAAAAAGGTCTGTGGCATCTCCCCATTTCAGGCTGATTATTTCAGAAACTTCATTCAGTTTGCAAGTATTCCCAAGAAAAGGAACAGTTCATCCTTCAGTAGATTATACCATATACAGTTAATATCAGTTGTTCTAGGATGTCTTCTCTGGATAAGAAGATACAGTACTTCAAAAAGTCCAGTGGAGTTATTTATTTATTCTATTGTATTTATTTTCCAACCAAATAAGAGAAATTCTATTTAGTAATGACCACATTCAAAAGAGGAGTCAATGCAGTATATAGATATAAGAAACTCCTCGGTAAAACTCATATTGACACTTGTCTTCAAGGTACAGAGGGGAGTGGAGCTCTGTATGTAATATAGGGGACTGGGATTCAAATAGCAGGCCTTGCGCCTGACGGGACAGGCAGGAAGAGGAAGGAATGAATGGAAGAGGCCCATTTGTCTCCTCTGAGAGGGGGGGTGGAGAAGGATACACATTAGGTGGTGCAGTTTTCCCGGAAGAGACTGGGGAAGACACTATTCATGCTTTGAAGAGGGGCAAGACTGCCTAAGAGGAAATGCCCCTTGGGAAAATGTGGGATGTCCTTTGCTGCAGCCCACTGTACATGCCTCTTCCCCCACTGAATGGATGTTGGAGGATGTGGCAGCATTAAAAAAAACATAAATAACCCAATTGTTTTCTGAGGACTGCCTAGGTTATGGCCCCTCTTGGTTATATTTGCCCTGGTGTTGGGGAGTGAGTGGGCCTACAAACTGAGAGAGGGTCGAATAGTCAGCATACTGTAAAGGAAAAAAGAGGACAAGAAAGTTACTGACATCAAATCTTATCAAATACCTAAAAACACTGAGCATATGGTGGCATGACTCACTACTACAAAAAAGAAAACCCAGGAAAGAAAACAGAAACAAGAGTTTCCAAAAGGATTTTATATAACTACATCTACCTTACTTAGATATACTAATGTCATGATCAAATAACCTCAGTAATTCACCACCAGCACTAAAAGTGAAACTAAACTAGCAGTGATTCCCACAAAAAACACAAAACTACACAAACTTTTAAATCTTAAAACAATGAAATAAAGAGGGAAAAAAATGCTTACACTGGAGGGTTTGACCACATACTCTTAATAATACACACTAACTCCATGGCTGTATAAATATGAAGAAAAGAGAAAAGCCCACACATAGTGTATCCCTGCTGGCACCAGTACACGAACCATACAGGAAGTGATTCCCATTCATAATCATAAACTACATTTATCTGCTGTAGCTGAATAAACAATTAAGCAATAGTCAATTATAGCAAGTCTCGATAACAATTCCAGTCGATTAATTCAAAGCTGCGTAATGCAATACCCAGTCAAGATATATCTATATCTATCTAGCCATCTATATATATATATATCTATATATATATATATATATATATATATATATATATATATATATATATACATATATACATACACACACACACACACACACACACACACACACGCAGACACACGATCCATGGTGTTAGTCGACTGTGATGAAAGTTGACATCTGCTTTATTGACACACTTTGACAAAGTAGATGGTTGACAGATGAGTGAGATGGCTACAGTACTAGGGGTTGGGGAATATGCCCATTAACTAGGATTGTGTAATGTCTGAGTTGGGAATATACCCATTTCCTAGTATTGTGTAATATCTGAGTTGGGGAATACACCTATTCCCTAATACTGAGTAATACCTGAGTTGAGGAATATGCCCATTCCCTAGCATTGTGTAGTATCCAAGTTAGAGAATATGCCCATCCCCTAGTATTGTGTAATATCTGAGTTGGGGAATATGCCCATCCCCTAGTATTGTTTAATATCTGTGTTGAGGAATATGTCCATCCCCTAATATTGTATAATATCTGAGATGGGGAATATACCTATTCCCTAATATTGAATACTACCTGAGTTGAGGAATACGCCCATTCCCTAGCATTGTGTAGTATCCCTGTTGGGGAATATGCCCATTCCCTAGTATTGTGTAATATCTGAGTTGGGGAATATGCCCATCTCCTAGTATTGTGTAATTTCTGAGTTGGGGAATATGCCCATTCCCTAGTATTGTATAATATCTGAGTGGGGGAATATGTGCATCCCCTAATATTGTGTAATATCTGAGTGGGGGAATATGCCCATTCCCTAGTATTGTATAATATCTGAGTGGGGGAATATGTCCATCCCCTAGTATTGTACAATATCTGAGTTGAGGAATATGCTCATCCCCTAGTATTGTGTAATATCTGTGTTGGGGAATATGCCCATTCCCTAGTATTGTGTAATATCTAATCTGGGGCATATGCCCATTGCCTAGTATTATGTAATATCTGAGTTAGAATATTTAAGTAACAGGATGTGTGTAAGTGTAAGAGGCTTTCCTCTTGCAAAAAAACAGTATTTTTTTTTTTTGCATGGACCAAGATTATATCATAGAGCATTTGTGTTAAGGTTTTGTTTTTTTCCCTGACCTTTTGTTGTTAGCCTCTTCCAAGTCAATCTATGGAAGTTTAAATTAACTTTATATATATATATATATATATATATATATATATATATATATTTATAGATATAGATATAAATATAGATATATAAAAACATAACTATTATTCTAAGATATCTGCCAACTTTATTGGAACCGGCAGGAATCACAAGAAATGAAAGCACAGACTTGTTTAACCCATAAGGTGTTGTCAGTATTACTATGTCTTTCTGGGAATCAAACCGATCAGTTATTTTGAGCATAGAAGTTTGACGTCACCTTGGAAGCAGTGCAAATCCACTTTTCTGGACAACCCCTGACTTGCGGAATGTCAGGAAAGGTGGCATGGACAGAAGTGCCAGCAGTTCTCCTATCCTTGCCAAACTATAATGTGGATTAGGACCGAATCTATTGCCCATTCTGTTTGTCACTTCTAATAGATTCAAAAGACTCACATTTCCAGAGCTTTTACTTTGTGGTCTCTGTATGACAGCATTTTAAATGCCTCAATACATCTTAATATTACGATTTGAGTTTGAAGAGACCAATGCATACATCTGACTGCCATACTATTGTGCTTATTGTTCAGTGTTAAACTGGCAGGTGACATGGTGCATGCACACCTAGGTGCACTGTGCATCAAACCTTTGCAAGGGACCTATGCTGGAACATAGTCAACTGCTTGTTATGAATCCCTGATTATAGAATGGCATTCTTCATGAAAGCCTTTGTCTATCTTAAATTTTTAATCTGTCATCTGATGTGCTATTGGCCAAAAGAAAACATTTTTTTCCTTGACAAGGAAGGATGACTAAGATGGGAAACCTTCACTGTGTTGTAAAAGATACAACTACCAGAGTGACAGCCGTTATCTCTGGAGACAGGCCAGTAGAATGAGACTAGCAGCATTATGTTTCTTTTTTGATTCATCTTCCTTCTAAAATTAATTTGAACATTGTGCAACCTTGGTTCTTTAATCAGGCAGTCACTGGAGCACGTTCAAATGTTCCAAGTATCAAACAATGTCTTTCATGATCCTTAAGTTATTGGTATTCTTGTCACGAACCTGGAAGCATGCAAGCTTGTTTATGCCACAAATTGTATCTCACAAGATTGTGTTACTCTATTCTCATGTGGCAAGTCTTACACTGACAAGGATGACCAAAAGAAGCCTTTGAGCCAATAGACTTCATATTTGAAACAAGCATGGTTAAATCCTACTGGTCACTGAAAAGCAGTCACCGATGTACAAACAGTGGTTTCCATTAATTCCAAGTATCCAGTTTAATGACTTCTTACATCTATAAGTGAGCAATATTTTCCAGTGGCTGTTCCCTGTCCCATATCCAGAGTATTTATCAATCTTCAGATGACAACCAAGATACTTAGACAACAGTCTTGATTGCACCTAGAACAGTTAACTTAGAGGTTGCTGTAAATATGCAAAAAACCAGGGCGCCGGCCAGAGCACTGTCTTTCCACACAACAACCCATCATCTAATATTTTAGCATGTTCTGACAGATGGAAACTATTCCATTAAATTACCTTGCCTCTCTTTATGCTAGTATGCATGTATGTATATATATAAAAAGTGGATCTATATTAGAACGTCGAAAGTTTAATGGTTCGAATCACTAAAGCTTGACCTGTAATGATCGAACCATTAAAATTTCGAATGATCAGAAAAAATAAATAAAAAAAAAGAAAATCTAAATGGTGTAGGCAGGGGGGCAAGCCCCCCTGCACCCCCACACCCCCCGCTACTTAAATATATCAACTTTGAGACCACACTACATTGAAGTAAACAGACATTTACCCATATGGAGATTTTCGTTTACCCGTTCGACATTCTGCACTTTCGCTATTCTCGTGTCGACAATGTCAAGTTTGACATTGTCGGCTTTCGAGAATACAATAGGTAACCATATAAAGCATGTTGTATAAATTGGCAAGCATGATATAATAGTGGGTACAAGGATGTGTAAAATTATGGGGTGTAAAAGGAGATTTGTTTTTTTCTGAAGGCACATCATCATATATCTACCCTGAAAAGAATATAATGCATGATGTACATTTAAGCAGCCTTAGTGTAATTCTAGAGGCATAGCACTAAGTAAAATGCAGTTGTTCTAAAATAGACAGCCATTTTCTAATTCTGAGTCATCTTTTATTTACCCGGTAAAGAATGTTGAATGGATATTTACACAAGACTGACACACTGGTGGTTGGCAGTGACATTCACTACCTTGTTAAGGTGCTGGCAAACAAGACAGAATAATCTGCCCGAGAGGGTGTTATTTATGGAGAGGAAGTCAAAGAAGGTGTCTAATGGTACCATCTTGTGGTGCTGTTGGTAAGCTATGGTCAGGAGTGTCTGAGTCAATCTTTATGCTTTAAATGAACTAGCATGCATTCTGAGTAAAGCTATACCATTAGCAAGGCATGCCTAACGCCAAATACAGCCAAAGGCAGAACGCTGAAAAATTACGGCAGTTAAAAGTCAAGGTTAATTCTCCTACAGATAAAAAAAAATACCAGACTTTGAAGTCTCAAATAGAACATTAGGCTTAAGAGATTTCACAGTTCTTAAGAGGTTGTAAATGTTATAGCTGCTGCACTAACATTGAAACTTATATTTATTAGAAAGTTTGTGAAAATGCTTGAGTAACAGATGAAGAGTTTAAATGACAATTTGTATGCAGGCTTATCTGAGTGAGTTGAAGTGGGAAAAAAAACATAATGAGGCTTTTGTCAAAAGATATAGAAATAATTTTTGTGGTTATGTGTCTGTTAAGGCAACTTTATACAATGATGGTGGAATATGCAAGGCAAAAGGGTTCTGTGAAAGATAATTGCAAATATCCAAAAGTGCAACATGAGGATATCTTGTAATGAACCAGAAATATGAAATACAGAATAAAACAGTTGAGAATTATGGCTAAATGGTTTATAGTGAACAGCCATTGGTTTCAATGGAAAATAAGGCAATAAAATGGTGTTGGAGCTTGAGTGAGTAACTGGAGACTGAATGTGATGTTCGTTAATTGGAATTTGTATAAACAAAAATGACTCTCTGGTCAGGATTTACAAAGACACCAATAGGAATTAAGAAAGCATCAGCTGCCATCGGATCCATTTTGAGAATCAGGGTGCTAAGAGCACAGTTCTTCCAGGGTACAAGTCAAGACAAGTGTTATGGCAGAGTTTCCAAGCAGACAAAATTGTACAGTAGAAACTAGTCCTCTACTCCATTTAGCTCATGGCTTCTCAATGACTGCATTGTTGCAGAGGTGTTAAATTGTAAAAGTTATTAAGACATAATGGAGAGACAAGATATAGTAGAGACATTTTTTTTCTAGACTGCAGATGTTTAAGAATGCACTGCATAGGATATGAGGGCTTGCCCATTCACTAGATTCTGAACTATTTTTCCTCTCCCTAACAGTTTATTAGATTTCATAGTTTACAATAACCTACAATAAAAAAAGGCTCATCCTGCCACAAAAATCAACCACCATACATGTATACTTTCTATACAATAACTGGATAGCTAAGTGTTAGAAGGCCTTCCCATCCACTTTGCAACAAGTCATTACCTTTACCACATTTAACACCTACCTAAACAAATACCCACAAAAATGGTTATTTACATGTCACACCTCTACAAGATAACTTGCCATGCCTGGCAGTTTTTCTAATCAGCTGAATATCTATGTTAAGCAAGCAATAATGCCCAACTGGGTGGGTGTGACAGGGAAATAACAGATGGCCAAGGGGTACTGTGAGGCCAAGTACAACAGAGTGCCTCCCCACCCTGGAAAGTCTGTTATGTCACTGTAATGCCACCTTTGGAGGCTACATTTCAATACACACACACACACACACACACACACACACACACACACACACACACACACACACACACACACACACACACACACTTTCGCCTAAATACATCTCCAATGAGCACAAAGGCTTTCCATAAAGGATAAATCTTATCTGCCTTATCCGTAAAACACTGTACAGTGAATCCTCCACATAGTTCAGCTTAGGCTAACCAGCAGAGAGTCTCAATGCCAACTTTGGTTACTAACTAACAATGCACAAACCTAAAAACTCACTGTTCTTCACAGAACATGCCTTTTCTATCATGGCACCTAAACTGTGGGGCTCACTCTCAGCTGGCATCTGAAACACAGCCATATGCAGTATATTCATACAGCATGTTTTCACCCACCAAAAAAAGTAATTCTCCTGTGCAGTCTTGACTCATACTCCCATGACATAAGCTCTCTAATACATCTCTGTCCATTACGCCCCCATGCATTTAACTTGCAACTTCACAACTGTAACCCTATTTGAAACTTCTCATCCATCTTGTTACCCCACTAGACTTCTTTCTTTTCCTTACTCTCTCACTGACTAAACTTACTTAACTAACCCTTTCACACCTAACATCAAACCCTGTACAGCTAACTTCTGTACACTCCATTTAACTCTAGCATCTTTGTACACACATAAACGTTTTCAGTTTGGTATCTGTCTGTATTCTTATAATTTCTGTAGTTGTCATTAAATTCCATCTCTACTGCAATTTCAAACAGGTGTTAAGGATTCCTCAGCTATAATCAACTCCGTTTTGCTAAGTCATCGGAGCAAACCATTAGTTTAGATCACTAATGATTCTTGTTTTTTTGTCTTTCATACTTATATTTGGTCACTTGCTGAATTGTGGATCTAAAGAAAATTGGTAAGACAGGATTTTCTACGATAAAAAAATCAAATTCATGGAAATCACACTGAATTCTTTTGTAAACTTTAATGATGGCAGAGATGAAAATTTACCTATAGAAAACCAGGCAATTCAGTGGTATCTTCACATGAAAACCTCTCTATGGAAAGAAGGGCCTCTCAGTGGTGTCTTCATCTAAGTGATATTCTTACTGGTGTCCAAAGGGACCTGTCCCATGTCCCTCAACTGTCCACATTTTCAAAGAATGTCCATATTTCTGCCTCATATTTTTGGCTGTTTCTCATACAGTTTTCATGGTATTAAGGAAAGTCAGTGAGGAGTGAAGCTGCTAAACAATGACATACGTTTGAGTTTCTGACTTCATATCCTTCAGGAAAATCCATGCAAACATAACGCATGTTATACTAGCTACTTTTTAAGTCTATAAGAGCAATATTTCAAATCTTTCCCTATGTTGGGTCTTGGTTCCATTAATTTAGAGTTTGTCCTGATTTCTTGCACTGAGAGGTTGAGAGGTATGACTGGGCCCCACGTTTATCTGCTTTCATTACTCTCGGGTTATTGTTTTGGCAAGTTTCACTGGAATACCTTTCATGATGCGTTGGCTACATGAAAATATAGTATATTATAGTATTATTTATGGATGAAATCAGTTCACTACCTGTACAGTGGATATGAAAAGTCTACACACGCCTGTTAAAATGCTAGTTTTTTTGTGTGATAAAAAAATTAGACCACAATAAATCACTTCAAAACTTTTCCCACCTTTAATGTGACCTATAACCTATACAATTCAATTGAAAAACAAACAAATCTGTTAGGGGAAAAATATATAAAATAAAAAATGTACAATAAGCTGGTTGCATAAGTGTGCACACCCTTAAACTAATACTTTGTTGAAGCACCTTTTGATTTAATGACAGCATTCAATCTTCTTGGGTAGGAGACTATCAGCATGGCACATCTTGACTTGGCAATATTTGCCCACACTTCCTTGCAAAAGCGCTCCAAATCTGTCAGATTGTGAGGGTGTCTCTTGTGCACAAGGCCTTCTTCAGGTCACCCCACAGATTTTCTATTGGATTTAGGTCTGGGCTGTGGCTGGGCCATTCAAAAACTTTAATTTTCTTCTGGTGAAGCCATTGTTTTGTTGATTTGGATGTATGCTTGGGCCATTGTTGTGTTGAAAGGTGAAATTTCTATTCATCTTCGGCTTTCTAGCAGACACCTGAAGGTTTTGGGCCAAAAATGACTGGTATTTGGAACTCTTCATAATTCCCTTCACCTTGACTATAACCCCAGTTCCAGCTGAAGAAAAGCAACTCCAAAACATGATACTGCCACCACCATGCTTCACTCTGGGGATGGTATTTTTTTGGTGATGTGAAGTGTTGTTTTTGCACCAAATGTACCTTTTGGAATTGTAGCCAAAAAGTTCAACCTTGGTCTCATCAGACCATAACATATTTTCCAACATGCTTTTGGGAGACTTGATGTATTGTTTTGCAAATATTAGCTGGGCCTGGATGTATTTCTGTGTAAGGAAAGGCTTCCAACTTGCATCTCTACCCCATAGTCCAGACATATAGAGAATATGGGAGATTGTTGTCACCTGTAATACACAACCAGTACTTTCCAGAAATTTATACAGCTCCTTCAGTGTTGCTGTAGGTCTCTTGGCAGCCTTCCTGACTAGTTTTGTCTCGTCTTTTCATCAATTTTAAAGGGATGTCCAGTTCTTTACAACATCAATGTTGTCCCATATTTTCTCCCACTTTTCGATGACTGTCTTCACTGTGTTCCATGGTATATCCAATGCTGCTGATTTTTTTTGCACCCTTCTCCTGACTGATATCTTTCAATCTTTTTCAACTTCTCCAAGTCTTTTGGGTTTCTAATATCATGAAGGGAATGGACTCCATTCCTAAGTCAAAGTACAATTAAAGTTCATGAAATTAGTATTGTTTCAATCTTTGATGTCAGCCAGTAGTGCTCTTCGCAGCACCTGCAATGTGCCAGTAATGACTTCTTCTGCAGTTCATATGGAGTTACATGTATTGGTAACATATCATTCAACAATGAGATCCCTTTGATGCTTTGTAAGTTCTCTGCAAACCATGGCTTTTGCTGTAGCAGGCAACTGAGTAAATGTCAGGAAAATCCTACTAGGACAGCTGAACTTTATCTGGGGTTAACCAGAGTCTCTTTAATTGATGGCAGGTGTGTACCCAAGAAGACTGAATGCTGTAATTAAATCAAAATGTGCTTCAACAAAGTATTAGTTTACAGGTGTACACACTTATACAACCAGCTTATTGTACTTTTTTACTTTTTTATAGTTTTTCCCCTAACAGGTTTGTTTTTCAATTGAATTGTATTGGTTATAGGTCACATTAAAGTTGGGGAAAATTTTGAAATTATTTATTGTGGTCTCATTTTTGTATATCACAAAAACCTGGCATTTTAAGAAGGGTGTGTACACTTTTTATATCCAGTGTATATAAAGCTATGATTGGGCTATCATTCTTGCTAAAATGCAATAGTATGGTTACTAATTACATGATGAAATACAAGGACAGTACGCTGATTTGATAGCAAGTTATTTTTCTTTTTATGACTTAATCAAGGTATATATGAAGAGAAGTTAAGTGCATTAAGTGGTGGTATTTTCCACATACTCTTGATTAAAGAAGTGTAGCTACATTGTCAAGGTATGAATCTTAACTAAACCCCTCATTTTATTTATTTATTTTATTTGCCTTTTAATAATTGGGAAATTC
Organism: Protopterus annectens; assembly: GCF_019279795.1. Classification (NCBI taxonomy): domain Eukaryota; kingdom Metazoa; phylum Chordata; order Ceratodontiformes; family Protopteridae; genus Protopterus; species Protopterus annectens. The sequence goes on along the minus strand of NC_056748.1, from coordinate 844,534,315 downwards.
TAACTGAACCAATGTTCCATTTTCAGTGGAAGCCCAGGAAGAAAAGCTCCACAATAGATTCAAAAACATTTAAACAGTAGTTGATGAGTAAATATATACAAGGGATGAAAAGACAAGCAACAGGTTAAACATTTTACAATGAGCTGGGAAGAAAGGCTCTAAAAAACAAACATAAAGACATTTTACAGTAACTGATAAATAGTTATATAATATGGGGGAAAAAATCTCCCCAACAGATAAAACACAAAACAGATTGAAATACATTTATAAAATATTATAAGATAAACTGCGATCAAGCATCATTTGGTTACTTTGAAGTTTTGGAGCTAAGAAAATGTATGTAATACAAGAACTAAATTCCATTTATGAGAATATTTTTAAAATATCTGGAAATACTTGGATTTTCTGGCACAGAGTTGTATTAGGGTAATAGTACCATTATGAGTTTACCTACTACTTGGGGGATGAACTTAAGGATTAAGGTTAAGATGGTTATGCTGTTGATTTCTGGTACAACATATTATTATTATGCACTGATAATTAAGAGGCATAAATTTACGATTTGATACATAGATGCCTTTATTATTGACATGTGGAAAACTAAACTGCAAGCGCATTTGTAAGGTCATGGAACAAGTATATTAAATGTTAATATTCAAAAACATATTATATAAAAGGAATATATTAACAAGGCAGGGCACAATTTTTGATTAATGTGTTTTTCTATATTTTATATAAAGCTTGGGAGATATACAGACCAAACACATTTAATTGGGACATTTTAATAGGCATATATTTCATGGGATCCATTCTGATGTTCTGTATTTTTATATTGTGTTGTGCACATTACTGACTGGATATCTACAGACAATTCCTCATCTATTTTAAGGTTAGCAGAATTTCATATTAATGGGCTACCTACCTCTGTGTGCATACATTCTGGAAGATTACACAGATGGGATTTATGAAGCTCTTTGCCTTTTGTTTAAGGTTTCCTGTAATGTATATGCATTCTGGAAGATGACACAGACTAGATTAATGAAGCTGTTTGCATATGCTTAATGGTTCTTACAAAACATTTTACTTATTTATTGTTTTTTATCAGGATCATATTAAAAGACTTAAATACTGTAAAATGTTATTCAGGGTAAACTCTGTGTTTTATAAGGATGTATATCTATTACCAATTAGACTACTTCAAGAAGATTTTTATTTCTTAATATTCTAAGATAAAAAATAAGGGAGAAAAAGAACAGAAAATAATAATCTAGTGAAAAATGAATCTTACTGGGGGACAGCCAGAGCAAATTAAACAAGATAATGTTTTGAACCTGTTTGAAACTTTACAATTGCATAGGAGAATGCTACATTTTCTTGAGTTCTTCAATTTCCGAACTACAACATTGAGAAGACTGCTTCATTACTGAACTGACAAAGATCAGTACCTCAGACTGTACTGAGCTGGGTAAATAGTTTATCAATGACAGTCATGCCCACTCTTTTCTAAAGTAATTTTCCTTATAGGGCACAGTCGACCTCTCTGGCAGCAGTTTGCTATAATGTGTAAAGGTATTGTAGCAAAAAAAAAGCCTCGAACGTATTGTGTAAAGCTTTATAGAAATAACCTCATAATTTTACTCCTTGAAATTAAACTGTGTTTATTTATTTAGTTAGTGCATTTATTTATTTATTAGCATTTGTTTACCAGGATAGTCCACAGGGCCATTGAGACCCCATTTTCAGTGGAGGCCTAGGGGAAAAGCTCCACAAAAAAAATGAACACACAAGCGAATGTTACAATACAATAATTTACAAATGATATGCTATAGATGTGAAAATGACATTTAGACAAACATGACTGTAAATTGTCTATTGGGTACAACTAAATAGAAAACTTAACTTGTAGCATAAGAGAAAAGGTTAAAGAAATTGTATTAAGTTACAGCAAGAAAGAAAGTTAAGGTGTCAGCAGTCATTTAGTAAATGATAAGTATGGAGGCAGGAATATCTTCATAAAGTAGAGACAGTCAGGTTTTAAAGGACGGAGGCTTAGTACAAGTGCAGTTCCAGATAGAAAAAAGGTAGTGCTGTAAAGTGTTTTTAAATGAAGTATGATTCTAACTGGTTCTTATTATTAATGGTAGGTCATTCCAGGCTCTTTCAACAGAACATAAGTTAAGAAGCTGGCCCGCAGTTGAGTTTGGCTTGTGGATGTGCAAGAGGTGTCGGTTTTCTGATCTGAGGGACCTTTTATGATAGCAGTAACTAAATAGTTAGCTAAGAGAAGTACATTCTAATGGTTTATAAATAATTTTATGCTCAGTTGTTAGTTGGAGGTAGGACAGTGTGTGTGGAAGTTCAATTCAATTTAGGGAGTGTAAGGCTGTGCAGTGCTGGATATAATGTTTGGTATTTGTTATTACCTTGGCAATCTTGTGATAACATGTTTCAAGCTTTGTTTTTAGGGAGGATTGTAGGTTGCTAAGTAAAGGGGCACCATAGATGAGAGAGCAAAGTATGTAGGTGGTAGCTAGGGTTTACTTTATGGAGGAGCTATGGAGGATTTTATGCCAATAAAGAATGCCTAGCTTTGATGTGTTTTACTGATGTTGTGATGAATGTGAAAGTCAAATTTTAGATGTTCAACTACTACTACTAGCGGTTTGGGGTGGGTAACAACTTCATGTATGGTATTGCTTTGAGAAAGTATGGTGAACTGGGCATTGTTTATGAAAGTTGTTTACTTAGGGGTAAATAGGATTAGTGTGGTTTTGTTAAGATTAACGGATAGATGATTATTGTATAACCAGGTCTTTATGGAGGTAAAGGCCAGTTGGATAATTTGTTAAAGATCAGACTTGGAATCAGCAGAACATATAATTGTAGAGTTGCCTGTGTATTGTATGAGAGATCCCTGATTAAATGAGGACTGGAGATTATTAATAAAGATACTGAAAAGGAGGTCTCCTAATATAGATCCTTGGGAAACACCAGTAGGAGTATGAAGATAAGGAGAGATGGAGTTTTGCCATTTAACTGCCTTTTGTCTTTCCAATAGGTAACTTGAGAACCAGTTAAGAGAATAGGAGGAGAAGCCATTTTTTGAGAGTTAGGCTAAGAGTAGGGGGTGATAGTATCAAAAGCATTTGATAGATCTAGAAATAGAGAGAAGACAATTTTTCCTGAGTCACAGGCTTTATTAACAGCATCCATGAAGGAAATCAAGGCGGTCATAGTACTATGATTTGGTCTAAATCCATGTTGTGGGAAGGAAAGGATCTGGTTACTAAGGAGAAACTTTAGCCGTTGTATATGTATACATTGTTCGAGGCTATTGAAGATACAAGAGAGAATGGCTATAGGTTGGTAGTTTGAGATGTTGCTAGTTCTGTCACCTTTGTGAAGGGGTAGAATAAAAGCTTTTTTCCAAATTTTTGGGACAAAGGATTCTAGGATGGATGTATTGTGGAGTATACTGATAGGGTAGGCATTGGCTTCAGCTGCTAGTTTTAAATATTCACTTGGTAGGTTATCAGCTGCATTTGAGCTACATTTGAATTTAAGCAGTAGTCTTTTTATTGTACTAGTTGGAATGGAATTATGGGTGAATGCTGGTACAGGATGGGCTGCAGCTTCATGGGGAAGATGAGATGGTATGAATAAAGGGGAGCGGGGTGGGGAGGATAATCCTGCTGGCACAGTATAGCTTGTGCTGCATGGCAGTTGGGAAAAGTTAGCTGTGAGGTCTGCCATAGTATTGATAAACTGGGGTTAAAAAGACTGGCTATTTCTTGTGGTGTTTCATCTGGATGTGGACATGGTTTCCTTATTGTGCCAGGGTTAAGGAGTGAAGTAATGGATGTCCAGAGTTGTTTGTGATTATGCTTCTGGTTGGTTTAAAGTTTTAGTTAATACTCATTTTTTCCTTAGTTACTTTTCGTTTTCTTGGTAGCAAAGCTGTTTGAAACTCAAAAAGTCTACAGGTGTTTTAATCATTTGCCATTGCTTTTACACTTTGTTTCTTGCTAGCTTGATTTCTCAAGTTGGTTTAGTTAGCCATAGGGCTAATTGTTTTTTGTCCTTCTTACATGAGGGTGTGTGAGGCTGTTTAAAGTTTCTAGAAATGTATTAATGTAGTCTACTGCATCGGCTAGTGGTAGGCTTTTTAGGATGCTCCAGTTGATATTTTTTAGTATGTTGATAAACGTCTGAGGCTTGATGTTTGTTAGATTTCTAGTGATTTCATAATGACGTTGCTTGTGAAAGGAGGGAGCTGTTCAATAGATAAAGGCAGGGAGATGGTCACTATGTGCATTAGGGTGTGTACCAGCTGAAAAGATTTTACTTGGGTCAGTAACCAGTATCTAGTCTAAGACAGAACCTTCCTTATTATTCCTATTAAATCCACAAATTAAACTGAAAAACAAACACTGCAACGGCAGGGATCCACACCATGAAAATCTTTATTTAAACTATTGTACACGATTGAGCGTTTTCTTCCCTGCTACCAGAGATTTCATCAGAATCTACTTCCATTCCCAGTTTTCCCCTATAAATACTTAAATTACATCATGATGTCACAAACTACTAAATTAATTGATGAATTTTAAAGTGCTAAGTGCATTTAAAACATGTTAAAAACAATATAATTACCATATATCTATCCACATTTTAAAAGCAACAATAAAAACTTATAGAATACAATTCATGTACAAAAGTCGCAAAATTCACTTATAGCAACATCACCTCAAGTATCATCTCAGCAGACAGATTCATAAAGGAGTTTTACACATACATAAATAAATGTATATAAATGGAGTCCAGTCTAGATCTAGATACAATGCAATATTTAAAAGCAAACTACCCTAGTTGCCCATCGACCAATAAAATCAACATTAAAAGGAAAATACTCAGAGTATACAACAGATCTAAAGATCCCAAGGGCAAAGAAAATATTAGAAATCTGGCTAAAAATTTTAAAAAATGCTATTAGATCTACTTCGCAGGTTAGCATCTGAAACCAAGGATAATTACAAATTGTTTATTTAATTACATCAACAAACGAAAAAACAACACTCAAGAATCAAAAACACAATTGTAGACTTCGCACTTATGGTTCAACTTCACAGCAAATTCCAAAAGCAAAAACAGACGATCCAGACCACCAGGCTGATAAAAAAACAGTAGTTTAATAAAATCCAGTAGGTTAGCGCTTTCAGGTTTAAAAGACCCTTCTTCAGACAACATAGAAAAAAGTTATGAACACCTTTTAAAATACATAACAGCCAATCAAAGACTCAGTAAAAAAGCCCTCTTCTTTTTTAAAAAAAGGCTTGATTTGAATGACACCATTCAGGCCAGGTACTCTATCAGTATCCAGATTGATCATCCATCTAGTTTCACTGTGGCATGTATACGTTTTTCTTTTCAATGTTAACTTGTTTTTAACCAGGTTACAAAGTTCTTTAAAGGTTTGTAAGTGGGAGGGCAATTTTAATTTTTATCCGGAGTTTCTAGACATTATCTCATTTGTGCATGACAATGCATGTGGATTGATTTAGCCAGGGGGAGTTGAGAGATTTAACTCTTAACTGTGCGTGGAGGGGCAAGAGAGTTGAGGATATTTAGAAATATGGTATTAAATTTTTGCTTCATCAAGAGGTATGTTTCACAGAAAGGATCAGTTTATAGCAGACAACATGTTGTTGAAAATATCAGGATTGCAATTTGAGAGGCTTTGACAGTCTTTACATTTATGTGACCTATGCTGGTGAGGGGAGAATCTCTGGTTACAAATAGGTGAGTGGCCACTGATGGAGTCAAGAAGAGCTTTTGGGTGGTGGTATAGTTTTGGAGTAGAGACTAGTAGTCAGTCAATAGTGGAGAAGGAGGGTTTAGTGGTAGTTTGCTAGTGATATATAAGGAAGTAAGAGGGAGGTGTGATAGTTGGACGTAGTATGTTTGGAATTAAATGGAAGTTAGGAGTGTGAGGGATAAGTGCTAAGAGGGTCATGTCTAGTGTAGTGGTAGACACTAGTTTGTTGTAGTAGAGTGTAGATTGAAATATGTAGTAAAATGAGGTTTAAGAGAGAAGAAGAGAGATTGGGCCGAGTAAGGGGAGGGAGTGTCACTGGGGGATATTGTAGAGGTGGAGAGATGTGGTAGAGGGGTGGGAGGGTGTCAGGATATGATCAAAGTGTGATAGGCTAAGGAACATGGAAGAGGAGGAGTTGGGGAGGGAGTCATCTAGTTTAGGTAACTATAAATGTAGGGAAAACAGGTACGGTTAGGAATGGGGGTAGGGTAGGGAAGTGAAGTAAGCCCAAGTGTAGCAATGGCAAATGGAGCAGGCTGAGTTGAAACTGGTGGATTGTAGAAAAAAAAAATACTACCAGTGGGTCCTGAAATGCAAAGTTTTCAAGGTGAGTGGTACAGTGTTTGGAGGGAAGAGCCTATGTGTGCAAAGGTGAATTGTTTACTTAGTTAACTGAGTCTTTGGCTAGGAAGAAAGAGGAGGCAGGCAGGATACTCTACTTTCTGCATACTTTCTTAATATTGAATTAGTGCCGAGGTGAGATTTGGTGCTACAAGTAAATGTGGTACTCCTGCATACCTCTCAAATCTCCATATTTTTCTGTCATATTTTTGGTCTGTTCTTCATTGAGGGCTGAAGTAACACATTATGACAGCCATTTGAGTTTCAGACTTAATATCCTTCAGAAAATGCATGCTAACACAAATCATGTGATTCTAGCAACTTTCTAAATTTATCAGAACAATATTTAAAATGTCTCTTTTTAAGCCTTTGTCCCGTCATTAGTTTTGGTTGACAAGAATGGGTACTGGTGGCATGTGGCATATGATAATGATGTTTGCTAGAAGCCTGGTGAAAAGCTCTGTGGGATAAAATGCCTAGTGTGGCAATTTACATAGATCCCTAAGAAGCAATGGCTTTGCATTCCAGTGCATAAAATGCATAAGCTTTGGCAGCACTTTATCTGCATATACTGATACATTTCAGTGAGAGAGAATTTTTAAAGGATGAATCAGGGTTGCTTCACTCCGATCAAGTTGCCTGTTGAGTTATGAAGTGCAGTGAAGTGTGTGCATGTGACAGGCTAAGCAAGCATATGCCCATATGCCCATCCATCTGCATGTGTTTTTGTGAATTTGCTTCAGTGTCTGCGTGTGGCCTGTGTAAAACAAAGAATGCTGATTGAAGAAGAAGCTCATTCTAAGCAGCCTTCCTTATCCAGCAGTAATTGTTGGGTTAAGTAAAATACAAACCTTTTGTGGGAGAGTGTGAATGTCTCTGTGTGTGTTTGAAAGGGGAGGTGTGACTGCAGTTTGCTAGCTACCTGGATAGCACTGGAAATTAAGGAATTTAATTGAACGGTTGTTTTAACTACTCAGTTCAGCAATTCATTGTTCTGCATTTTGGTAAGATGCAGCACTATATGGAATATACATAACTATGAATCACATTCTAGTGCAGTAGAGCAACACAATATGAGCTACATACATGCCTCTCAACTGTCCAGATTTTCGTAGAATGTCCAGTTTTTCCCTCATATTTTTGGTCTGTTCTTCATAAAATCTGTGGTTTCTGAATTTTTGTTGCACATCAGTAAGGAATGAATTTACTAAATACTGACAGGCATATGAGATTCAGGCGTCATATCATCCAGAAAATGCATGGTAATACAAGACCTTTTATTCTAGCAACTTTCTAAGTTTATAAGTGCAATAATTAAAATTTGCCCCTATTTTGGGGCTTTGTCCTCCATTATTTTAGGTTTTGTCCAGATTTTTTGTGCTAAGAGGTTGAGATGTAGGGCTACATACTCAAGTGCAGCTGACCTCTTTAAATGCAGCTGACCTCTTTAAATTCTACTCATAAAATTTATCAAAATCAAAGTTAAGATATTCATTATCACATCCAGACTTTATAAATGTATTCTCTCCTGGGAAACAACACACTCCTTCTTTCATCCCATGAAAACAATGCCATTTTTTAGATGATTAGAAATACATCTTGAGCCTACTGTCTGTCTGTCATTTGTTTTCGTCTTACAAAATGGCACATTTCTAAACTTACATTTATTTTAGAAACATCAGGCCTGACCACATATAGTATTTGGCTGCATAAAACTAATTATACCACACCTATTACCAGCAAATCGAATTGTTTTGACCTCATAAGCCAACTTGATCTCAAATATTTGATGTTCCTTGCTATTCTGGATAGCAGAACTAAACTAAATATAGTTTAAATTTAACAGCTTCCTTCTGCTTCTGTACTCCAGTCTTGCACTAGGATTGAATCCTTTGCTTCCCAACCCACCGCATTCCCCCAAAATAGGTTAATGTTGGCTCATTCCTTCACATTGTAACATAGTAAACACACACAGACCTCTTTAATATACTGCTACACAGTTGGTCTGTACACAGCCTAATCCACACAATGGGATAGACTCCCCTTAGACCCTACATTTACGATTATGGCCAGCACAAATCCAACTCAATAGCCAATCACTGTCCAGTACTCTCCTAGTGGTCATTCAAAAATTCCAAATCCCCCCAACTTATCATCAGCAACCAAGCCCTCCCATTTCAAAACAAAAATCATTTGCATGCCTTACTTATGTTGAGGTGTCCCATATCTTTGATCTTATAAAACCCTTACATTTTTAAAAAAACTTAACTTCATAATCAATACTCTATTGTGCAAAAAGCTAATACTGCAGAAATACATTCCTATAAAGGCTTGGTATTACAGAAATCATTACTTTCTACTGAAATAATTTGCAAGTTCAATGGTGCAGCAGATAGAACACTTGTCTTTGGTCCAGAAAGCTGTGGGTTCTTTTCCCACGCCTGCAATATGGACTGCTTACACTGCAGTGTAGCATAAGGGAGTGTTGCACTCCTAATCGTATCATTCTTCAGAACAGATGATAAACAAAAGGTTTCATCTACTTGAGATGGTGGTATCCCATGAAACCTATCAAAAAGAATAGAAGTTAAAAGGATGTACTGACCTCGTTTCCCCTAGTAGAATAAATACCACCTTGGGTCTCTCATGAATAGAGGCTACTAACCTAGTAGAACTAACCCAGTCAGCAGAGAATGGATTGACATAGAGACAGACAGACAGACAGATAGATAGATAGATAGATAGATAGATAGATAGATAGATAGATAGATAGATAGATAGATAAATGGGTAGAATATATGGCTCACAACCAAAATCAAGAATCTAATGGAGCAGAGCTAGAATATGGCACTGGTTGGGTGGGTCAGTAATAACCATAACTTAATAATGAGTACTTCACACTTGCCACCTTTAGTGTATTTCTAGGTACTAGGCTAATTTTAATATCAATTATTGGTCAAAAGTAAAACACAGTAGTTGGTCACAAAAAATCATAAAATGCTAAGCTTTTCTAGTCCTCTTTAGCCACTTGGTCTACAGTTGAAAAAAAATAAGTCAGTACTGAGTTGCTACTTAATTTATAGGTCACAATTTCCTATGCTCAGCATTACTTTACTTCCTCAATCACAATTTCTACCCTCGTTCTTCTTTTCATAAGACTTTCTTTTCATCCTTTTCAGGCAGCATCATTAACATCCCTCAATTTCATTTTCTGTTTCTGCTTTTGTTGCACCTAATATTTTATACACATTATGCTTAAAACACCCATTATATGTGGCAACATGCATGTCAGAATACTCAAGAAATTGCTTACCCAAAAACCCATTAAAGCACCATGTGCATTACAAAGGTACATTGTCTTGTTACTATTGCAAGATCACAGAGTGCATACTCAAACTTCAGGAGGAGGGTGCTTTTTAGCATTCAGCTTTCTGCCTTCATGTGTACTACCAGGATTTATCCAGGATGATTGCAGTGTGCACTCCTAGGGATTTCTTCTTTCCCTGAGATTCTGCAACCTTGCAGCTGGTATACATAAGTAAGAGTATATGGTGCAGAGGACCTTTCCTCCTGTAAAAGCATTATTTGTTCTTATTTTTCACTTGTGAATGCTGCTCAAGTGATATCACTGTTTTGAAAGTACATCTGTGTGTGGTGATCACAGGAAAGTCAATAGTGTCTGATGGGCCCATTAGTATGTAAACTGTGTACTTAATTCTTACTGTTCTACTCACTTCGTATTTTGTCATTCTTTACTTTATCTTGCTGTGCCAACTCATGGGCTATCTTTTCTATCTTAAATACCCTTCCTTGAATTTCCCAGTACCCCAAACATGATGTCAAATTATCAGGGAGTATTATGCAGCCATTTAATACCATATGTTAATACCATGTTTTTTTTTACTGAAACACTGCCTGTAGTTTTGTAAATACTGTTTGATATTTTGTATTTACTACTAAAGAACTATTAGTGTCTGAAGACTTTGGTCGAAGTAGTTTCAAAAACGTGATCTCGGGCTAGCCAACTTATCCAGTTAAAATGTGTTAGACAAAATAAAACCGATAAAATAGTGGACTAATTTCCATGCATGATATAGACTTTGAAGTCTTGTGTTAGCATCCAACCCTTGTCCTGATATTCTCCTTTAGGCAGAAGTCTCTTTTAGCAAAAAGTTTGTAAATGTATGTAGTGCGTGCCTTCTTGATACACTGCCCAGAAGCATATGCATATAGTCTAGGCTGGGAAATCATGGAAGATTCATTATAGCTTTTCTAAGGGAATACCATATAAGATTCATGATAATTCTTCTTTTATACATGTCCAGTCTAGAGCTGCAATCAGTTCCTGTAAATAGGAAGTCTTTGCAACTTCTAGCAGTTCAATGATATTAAGAGAGGACTGACCACAAATGGCATAGTTGAATACAGAAGTATATATTGACTGATCTACTTTGTTCCATTGACTATAATGTAAAATCAGCTGTTGGAGCTTGGAGATAAGATTAAAGCTTGATTGCCTGTTGAATCAAAAATGTGGGATAGCAGTTTACCAACAAAAATCTTCACAAATTAACTAGGGTTGTATATTTTAAATGATTCTCTTATTTTTATATTTGTCACTTCATGCAACGTTTCTTTTTTTCATCTTGATTAAGTACCACTCCATATTGAGTGTTATCAGCTGTTTTATGACTTCTGCTTAATTATTACATCATACTTAAGCCAGTAACTCCTTGACACCCATAAATGAAAGGGTTTATGGAAAAAAGGACACCACCACAAGTAGTTTACCATAGAAAAAGCTCTTTTTATGGTGATAAGTGCAAAACTAAGACTAGAAGCCAGTGATTTTGAGAAGTGATTTTCATCTTTTGTTTAGAATGTGATTTTCATAGGTTCATAGGTTCATACTAGGCTATCTGCCCGAGGGCATTTACAAGCCTAGCCCATCGTTTTGTGGCTTATGCCACCCCTTTAGTATGGGGAACTATACCCATTATTTTGCTGTGCCTCTGTCGAGCAGTGACACTGAGGTAATCCCTGGGGTATATCTGCGATCTCCCATCCATTGGTCAAGATTTCTCTTGAACAAGGCCAGCGAGGTGCTCTGCCTCACATGTACCGGGATTTTGTTCCACAGCATAGGGAGTCTTTGGGTGATGAATCTATCCCTCCAGCACGTCCTATTAATAGCCGTGTCAAGGTTTAAGTCTCCGCCCTTGTGGCTCTGATGGATCTAGATTTTTGAGGTGAAGCATATTCATCAAATCTGGGTTTGACATGGCCTTGTATGTTAGGCAAAGGTCACCTCTGAGCAAGCGGTGGCGACTGAATAGAGCTGGAGTTCTTTCAGTTGGGCAGCATAGGACAGATTTTGAGACCCTTTATCCTTTTGGTGAGGAACTTTTGTGGCCTCTCCAGCTGCTGCAAGTGTCGGGTCAGATACATTCGAATGGGGCATTGTACTCAATCATTGGTCTGATGAGTGATGAGTAAAGGGAGACTATGACCTCCCTTGATCTAGATGAGAATCCCTTCATGATAAGGTGGGCAATGTAGAAGGTCTTCCTAACTACTTTAGCTACATGGGTGTCGAATGACAGACTACTATCAACCTGGGTCCCCAGGTCCCTGATAACTTCTTCTGTGCTTAGTGGATTGCCACCTATTTGGTAGCTAGGGGTAACCTTGTTTTTCCCGAAGGGTATGACTATGCATTTTTTGGCATTTAACTTTAGGCCGTGGCTCTGGCACCAGTTATCCGTTTCTGTGAGACCCTTCTGAAGGATATCTGTGTCAGATGTGTTTTCTACTATGGCCCAGTTTGCAGTCATCTGCAAACTTTGTCAGCCATAACCCTCCTGTGTTTGCTTGTACTTGGAAAAGTAGATGCCAAACAAGAGTGGGCCCAGGACTGAGCCCTGTGGGACACCACTTGTGACAGGCTTTGAGTCTGACATGGCGCCAGCAACTCTGACCCTGTGGGTTCTGTCACTCAGCCAGTTTGCAACCCATCTTGTGATGTATGGGTTGACATTTAAGCTGATGAGTTTTTCAATGATACCCGAGTGGGGTATTGTATCGAAGGCCTTAGCCAGATCGAGGTAGGCTGTATGGACTGCCTTTCCCTCATCAATGGCTTTGGTGACTGTTTCGAAAAAGTCAACCAAGTTTAAAAGGCATGATCTGCCTTTGACAAAGCCAAACTGGGTTGGATCCAAAGTCTGCAAATTCCCTATGTCTTTATTTATGAGGTCCATTATGATCCTCTCCATGGCTTTGCAGATAAGGCTTGTCAAGCTAATGGGCAGGTAATTTCCAGGGTCGGTGGAGGCACCGCCTTTGTGAAGTGGTACCACAGTTGCAGTGCGCCACTCCCTGGGTACGTATCCAGAGGTAAGACTATGATTAAACAGCTGTCCTAGCTGTGGGTTTAATTCCTTATTGAGTTCATGGAGCACACAGCCGGGGACACCATCAGGTCCCATGGATGCTGTGTTTTTTGCTTTGGAGAGAGCAGTTCTCACTTGGGCGCTGGAGAAGTTTGGGGGGCTGCAATCGTTTGGTATAGATATCTCTCCTTTAGGGGGGAGAGTTTGCACTGAACCTGTCAGCCAGTATGTTGGCAATGTCTGTAGGATCAGTAATCTTCACATCATTTTAAACTAGCTCTGAGCATATCTGGGAGTTTCCTCCCAGGTTTCTAACATAGCTAAAGAAGGCCTTATGATTGTCTTTTGAGTCTTTAGCTATTTTTCTCTCGAAATTTGCTTTGGATGATTTTATGAGAGCTCTTAGTTTTTACTTATAGTGATCAAGGGTGTCTTACCTTTTAAGGATTTTGCTCTATCTTGTAGTAGCTTCCTCCTTTTGTTGTAGAGTTTGTTTATGGCTGGGGTCCACCAGACTGGACGCTTGCCTTTGGCACAAAGAGTCTTTGTTTTGCTTGGGATTGCCTTATCCATGCAGTCCTGCAGGTGCTGGTAGAAGGCATTTGTAAGTGATTCAGCGGCTTGAGTACTGTTTTCCGCCGCTCGGGGCCTTAAAGGAGACCACACTAGTCTTTAGAAGTGTGAAGTCGGCTTTTGAGAAGTTCTTTACTGTGGTCTTTTTATTTCAGGTGGGGTGGGATGAGGACCTCCAGCGAGATTAGTTTGTGGTCTGATCTCACCAGTGAGGGGTACACCTCCGGTGTTGAACATTGTGCTCCCATGTTCGTGATGATGAGATCAAGTATGTTATCTCCTCTTGTGGGGATGGTGACTAGTTGTTCCATGGCATTTGAGTTTATGAATTCCAGGAACTTTTGGGCTAAGGTGTTTGGGCTTGAGTAGTGATCCCAGTCTATATTAGGGTAATTGAAGTCACCTAGTATGATGGTGTTTGGTGATACATTTATCCTCTAGTGTTTTCAGGAAGGCCATGTGAGGTTCCTGAGTTTGTGAGGGTGGCCTGTAACATGCTACAATTTGCAGAGCAGTCTTGCCTATGGTTAATTGCACCTGGATGGTCTCCGATGCATCATGCGTTGCCACCAGTCTTGAGGTGTGGGTGTCCTTGATGAATATGGATACCCCCCCTCCTTTCTTGGTATTGTCCGGATTTTGGGGCTGGAACACATGATATGAGGTAAAACCTGATAGCGCTGGGGTGCTCTCAGGAGCCTTGAACCAGGTTTCTGTCACAGCACAGACATCGATGTTCTCCATACTGAGAAGGGCCTCGAGTGCGTGCATTTTGAGATTTAGACTTCTGGCATTGAGCAGCATTACCCTTAGTTTTTTTCCTTTTTTGTGTTCTAGGGTGGTAGGTTTAGAATTTGAGCCTTGCCTAAAAAAGGCACTATGGGGGTGGCAAGAGCCTTTGCCAATATCCGGAATCCCAGGGGTGACAGGTGCAAGCCGTCCCTTGCGAAGCAGTGTGGCTTGTCCAGCATGTCATGCCAGGCAGACAGACACTGGATCCTCTTTGAATGACACCAGTGTTTAAGCCAATTGTTAAAGCTGATCATCTTATCTCCGTATTGTGGCATCATTCTTGGTGAAGGTAGGATACTGCTCAAGGTCAGGGTCATACCTGCCTGGGCTACATAATCAGAGAGCTCCTCAATGTCTCTTTTCATGTAGTCCAAGGAGGTACGTCTCAGGTCGTTTACACCAGCGTGGACAATGACTGAGTCATATTTGTACCTGCTGTTGAGAGACCTGAGTGCTTGCGTTATGTGGCGGATTCTAGCGCCCGACAGGCAGCTTACTGTGACCTTCTCCTTACTCAGTCTGGTGAGCGGGACGTCAATGTGTCTGACTATGGAGTCACCAATGACTAGTGTGTCTGGCATTGTGTTTGGCCTTAAGGGCTGTGACTGTTTGACACTCTGACTGTGAGGTCTATGTGTTGCAGGTGTTGTGTTCTGAGGTGGTGGTTGTTTGGGTGTCTGCTTTGGTGGCCTCTGCTGTTTTGGTAGATTTTGATCAGAGCCTCCGAGTATGTCTTTGTGTGTTTATGTGTATGATTTGAGGTTGTAATGGTACTATGTGAGACTGGGTCTATAGTGTGTGTGGTAATCTTCTCCTCCTGACTGGTCTTGCCAGTCCTATGTTGAGAGAGCTCAGCCTCCAGTTTGGCCGTATAGTTGCATCTCTCACATGTATTTGTGTTTTGTGGGAGGAGGAGAGGGTTGTCTGTGTACATGAGGCAATTGTAACATTGCCTCAATATTCCCAGGTTCACCAGCTGAGCAGGAGAGGACACTAGCAACTGATCCCTCGACATGCTAGAAGGAATAGACAAAAAAACTTTAAAAAGATTCGGGGATGTGGGTGACCGAGAAATGGGGGGTTGCCTTTTTGGGGTACTATCTATGACAAGAGTGCCGTATCAAGGTAATAAGTACTGTAGGAGCAAGTGCTACGTTTAACAGATAGAGAATAGTCTACTTGGAGTCAAGTAGAGATGATCTTTTTAATTATAGGATACGCTGATTAGATCAGTAGTATAGTTCGAGGAAGGTAGTTTTAAGGGAAAATTTGAAGAGTGGACTTTAGGTAGCCGAATAGTTTAAACCTGCTTAACGGCTGCCCTAGTGTGCAACGGTTGCAACTCCGGGCTAAATCGGCTAATCTTGCGCTAAAGCGTGCTTTATAGCAGGGGGCTGGAAAAGACAGGAAATGACCCAAAATGGCCAATAAACTACAAGTTACTGCCTTAAACCACTCCTCTGAGGACAAATGAAGGAGTTATGGAAATGACCCCTAGTGGCCAATAAAACTACAGTTTCAAGTCAGTAACCACCTCCATGGGGGGCAGGGAAGCTGCTCAATGTTAGTCACTGCCACTGATGAACACAGAGACCCTCCTTCAGCCCAAGCAAAAGTGGCCACACAGAAACTTTCAAACAGTTCAGGAACAGCAAGCCTGTAACTGAACCTTTTTAACTCTCAGAAAAGTGGGAAAAAGCAAGATTTTTTGTTTTGTTTTTGTTTTTTACAGAGATAGCAGAGGTTCACAAGTAATATCAAGTTATAACAGTGCAGTAAATGACCCCACACAAGAGTGCTAGGTCAAGGACAGAAAATATGCAAGTTTTAAGAAAAAAACGATTTAAAATTAAGTGCAAACAGGAAATTCAGCAAACAGCTTTTGGTTGTGCTCTAAATACAGCTACTAATACAGAAATCAAGTTTAACAAGCCAGAAAAAACATTCATTACAGTACATGTACTGTAAAGCAAGGCAGGCAAATCCAGAAATATCTGGGTAGAAAACATTCAATTTCCTTCTATTAATTAAAAGGACAACAAATTAGATAAATTGGGTCAAAATGTATTTAGAGGAGAGGGTTCTCAAGAATTCCTTGAAATATAAAAACCTTTCCATCAAAGAAATGGGCTTATATAGCTTGAGCACTCCAGAAACCTGACTGCTAATGTGAATATGAATGTAGAAGATTCCTTCTGTACATTGTTTGGTTGTTTATGGCAGACTGACAATGCTACATGAGTTATACAAAGCTATTTCAAGGACACTGAACATTATTCAGTTCTGACTCTTATTAAAAAGACTTTATGCAGGCTTACCTTCATTTCCCTTCCCATTTGTTCTTTGTACTGCATGGCTGCCACGATCTCCTAGCTGGAAATAAGCTAACAGAGATCCCATGCATTTCATTTTTTTCTCTAGATTTTACAATCCTGGCTGAAACCAAGATGCCGATGGCATTGGCCTCACATTCTAGTTTGGCTGTTATTATGGCCAGGAAAAGCAAAGAAAACGATATCCCTGTTTTATACTTTACAAAGTTCAACATTAACTCTTTTTCACTGGGCAGATATATTTAGCTATGCTGACTAATTCTGTTAGAGTTCCTCATTATGAGTATTTAAATAAAATTAATCTTGTGTAGGGACAAAAAATATATACATTGTGATTAATTATCTGGAAACCTTGTGTAAGAGTTACAAAACTTGCTTCAAATAATTTAGAAATAGTGCGAAAAGCAGCACTTAGAGGTTATGCAAATCCAAAATTTTTGGGATGACTACAGAAATGCAGAGGACTTTTTGTGAATGCACCCCTATCAGAAATGCACAACATGGTTAATGCACAAGCGATAAGGAGACAGCTATTATGCCATTAAGGGGCTTTACATGTATGCGCATGAGTTGATTCATAGACATGAACCTATAATAACTCATTTGCATACAAAGTGTGTAAATAGCCATGAAGTTATGCGAGAAAGCAACAGCTTTCAGTCAGAATACGGATATATATGGGGGGCTGGGTTGGTGCTTCTACATACCTGGACATTTTTATTGAAGGGTTGCTTGGCTAAATGTTTCATTTTGTTGCTTGTACATAGTAATACATGTTACTGAAGGGGTCGGTTGAGGAAATGTTTCATTTTGGTGCTTTAACATACTAGGACATCTTTACTTTTGATAAAGGTTTCATTTCAGTCCTTATACATGCCTGGACATTTTTCTGAAGGGGTCACTTGGGAAAATGTTTCATTTTAGTGCTTCTGTAAACCTGGATATTTTACTGAAGGGGTCACTTGGAGAAGTGTTTCATTTTAGTGCTTGTACATACCTGGATATATTACTGAAGGGGTGACTTGTGGAAGTGTTTCATCTTTGTGCTTGTATATACCTGGATATATTACTGAAGACGTCACTTGTGGATGTGTTTCATTTTGATGCCTGTGCATACTACGGCATGTTAGTGAAGGGGTCTCTTGGGCAAATGTTTCATTTTGGTGCTTGTACATACCTGGATATATTACTGAAGGCATCACTTGTGGACGTGTTTCATTTTGATGCCTGTGCATACTACAGCATGTTAGTGATGGGGTCTCTTGGGCAAATGTTTCATTTTGGTGCTTGTACATACCTGGATATATTACTGAAGGTGTCACTTGTGGACATGTTTCATTTTGATGCTTGTGCATACTACAGCATGTTAGTGATGGGGTCACTTGGGTGATTGTTTCATTTTGGTGCTTGTACATACCTGGATACATTACTGAAGGGGGTCACTTGTGGACGTGTTTCATTTTGATGCCTGTGCATTCTAGGGCATGTTAGTGAAGGGGTCGCTTGGGCAAATGTTTCATTTTGGTGCTTGTACATACCTGGATATATTGTAAGCTGTGGTAGTGCAGCGATAGCATTGTTGCCTCACAGCAAGAGGTTCTCCTGTTCGATTCTCAGCTGGAGTGCCTTCTGTGTGAAGTCTGCATGTCCTCCCCATGGTCGAGTGGCGTTCAAAAGACATGCGTGAATGGACGTGCCTTCGCTGAAGATTGGGCATCAGGCTGGCAACTCAGCACCATAAAAATCTTCTGCCAATCATTAGCGGACCAGAGTTCCGCTGTGGTGACCCCTAACCGGTAAAAGCCGAAAAGACAAACAACATGCCTGGATATATTACTGAAGGGGTCACTTGTGGAAGTTTTTCATTTTGGTGCTTGTGCATACCTGGATATATTACTGAAGGCATCACTTGCGGACGTGTTTCATTTTAATGCCTGTGTATACTAGGGCATGTTAGTGAAGGGGTCACTTGGGTGAATGTTTCATTATGGTGCTTGTGCATACTATGGGCATGTTACTGATAGGGTCACTTTGATGAATATTTCATTGTGGTGCTTGTGCATACTAAGAAATGTTACTGAAGGGGCTGTTGGATAAAATAATTCATTTGTGTATAAGGGAAGTGCTTGTGCATACTTGAACAAACAAGTTCAGAGATTGCAACTCCAATATTAAGGACGAAGCATCGCTTGTCAAACTATGAATTGCAAAACCACCTCATTAGCATACTATGATTTACAATATTTTTCATTTACATCTCATTATTTTTAAGGCATTTTGCATCCATGTAAATTACCTCTATGAATCTCGCCTTTGCTACGCTCATTTGTAAGGATCAGGAATACCCCTATCGCATTCACACAAATGACTATGAAGATCACCCTAAGATTGTTCCCTGATAGCAAGTTTTGAGTTTTTGAGGTAATACTTTAAATGGCGAATGATTTTTAAAAGAAGCATATTAATGAGTACTGTAATCATGCTCTGAATAGGCAGACAGTGAAATCCTTTCAGCAGGTCATGATGACTAATATGTATGGCAGGCAATGTCCAGAAAAAACAAAATGAATACATATATTTAACTGATTACATTTCAGAAAATCAACCTAACCCTACAGCATCAATGCAACATAATTTAAGTATAGTACTTAAGACACCCAAATAAACAAACATTAATTTAGTTAAACTTTTAACATTAAGTAGCTGAATTAATGAAAATTAATTGTATGAATATTCTTTATTTTTCAACTTAAACCATGTTGTCCAAGCTGTCAGCTTATCAGTCACTGCAGATGCACAGACGTCTGGCCTTTACTGTTTTTAGTTAAAACCAGAATGAATGTTCAGTGATATTTAAACCCATCCATTACATGACTCATGCAACAACAGGTCTAACTGATTTAGAAATACTGCTGCTACATCTGCTACATTTTGATTAAAATGTAAATATTAAACCTTACATCTGTGTAGCTGCTACTCAGATCTCATTAAAAAAAAACACTCCAATTATACAAAGGTCTGCCATATGATGTTTTACTTTACTTTATAATGAATGTGGTTTCAAATTTTAGTATATTTAGATTTTGTCCCTTACATTATAGGTCATACAGTATTGTGGCTGACTGAATTAAAATAATCCAGACAAATGTATTTGTTTTGAGTGTGTGTCACTAAGAACAATAACAATGCATTATTACACTGTATCTTGGCAAGTGCTTGCAGGATGTTGGGAGAGATGAGGCTTTAGACATTGCAATTAAACTTGTTGATATTGTATGGCAACTAAGAAGTCATTTGTTATAAAAAAAAGTGCCCATATAGCATGTGCACTACAGTGAGACTCAAACTTCTGTATTAAACAAACCAAAATAATAAAACAAGAAGAATCAGGTGAATAAAACATACCATACACTTTGTCTGGGTTAAGATAACACTGGGGTTGATTCAAACTTTACTTCACATTTATATAATACAGAGCATTAGTCAGTATTGCAATATACTGTATTTATATGGGTCCACCCATCCCATGCTGGCAAGCATCCAGGATTATGATGGTCGTCAATATGCCACTGATTCGGTTACAGGGGAAAATCCATAGATTTTATAATAAATAATGAAGTTATGGAGACAAAGCTCCCACTGTGTGGGTGGAGAGGGAACATGGTTTTTGAAGAATCGTGGCAATTTGTTTCTTAAGCATTTTTTTCTTGAGTGTTTAGTTAATTACACATTGTCTCTCAATATATCACAGTGGAATATATATATATATATATATATATATATATATATATATATGTATGTGTGTATATATATATATATATATATATATATATATATATACACACACACACACACACACACACACACACACCCACACACAAACATATATGAGAAGCGTAGCTTGGGTAGCAGGAAGGTGACAGCCACCCTGGGTGAAAATTGTTAGGGGGAGTGAGTGATTGGTACGATTGGCACATGCTTATCTGTCTTAAGAACATTAGCGGGCTTCATTTCTGAAAGATGGTATTGCATTTGTAGTCCATATCTGGCATAAACATATAGCATGCAGTTTGTTACTGTTTAAACAAAAAAACAGATTTCTTTTTTGTTTGTTTGAGGAGCATAGATGTGTAACAATGGACCTGGTTTGATCCTTAAGGAAGAGTGCCTGCTGGTGAACATATCTTTTGTTTTGCTCCACAACTAAAGTTGAGGGGGCACCCAATCAAGATATCAATATATGTATCCAGGATCCAAAATACCTAGCTACACTTGTCAGATACATAGCTATATCTGCATCTGGATATATATATGTTTTATATGTATATATGTATGTGTGCGTGTGTGTGTGTGTGTGTATATATATATATATATATATATATATATATAGTTATATATATATATATATATATATATATATATATATATATACACACATACGCATGCACACACACACACACACACACACACACACACACACACACACACACACACACAGAGAGAAAGAGAGAGAGAGAAAAACAGATATGAATATACAAGGGTTTGGAATAAGGACATAAATATTTTATAATCTAACATAATGGGATATGTTTCATGAAGAGAGATGATGCCAAGACAAATCAAATGTATCAATGTTAAAGTATAAAACATCTCATTTATTTCATAGCTTAGAATCCCACATATTCCATTTATCCATTTTCCCAGGTTTTAGTAAGTGTTGTTTTTAAATTCACACATGCTATTAGTTTCAGTGGGCTGTGGAAATTACAGCATTTGTGTATGTATATATAATGTGTTTAATGAATTAATATGGTTCATATAAGATTCTTATTTCTTATGAATAGGCAGCAGTTGGTGAATTTTATGTACCCCAGTTTGTATGTATGTGTATGAGACAAAGCAACAGAGAGATTGTATACCTCTCAAATTCTTTGTTCAAGAGTTATAGACAAAGACAGCAGTAATGGGGGAGCAGGGGTAAAGAGCTAAAATCAGGGAAAATGTTTAAAACTCTAGTTTACTTAAAAAGTTAATAGAGAAAGAGTTTTCCATCAGCATGCATTTTTGGCACAAAATATATACATGCTTTTTCAGTGGACTATGCTCCTATTAAGAAGATACACTGACTGTGAAGGAATATAATATAATGGTTATGCAGTTATTGGACTGACTCTGTGCTATTTGCTTTCATACACCATCTGCACCAAGCCTTTTATGTAGAGATCAGGTACTCCCCGCATTGAGATAAAGCTCAGTGTCAGACTGTGACAACACAAGCCCTCTGAAATGTTATTTATGCTACCTGTATATAAGAGGTCATATGCCAGTTGCCTAGAAAAATTGAAGGACTTGAAGTATAGTACTTTGATATGAAACACAAACTTATCATGTTAGAGAACTGTTGGTCTAATTAGAGCATAGATTATCTACAGTT
This sequence comes from Protopterus annectens, assembly GCF_019279795.1. Lineage (NCBI taxonomy): Eukaryota > Metazoa > Chordata > Ceratodontiformes > Protopteridae > Protopterus > Protopterus annectens. The sequence continues at coordinate 844,512,355 of NC_056748.1, read as the reverse complement.
ATCCCACTCCACAAGGGGGGATCCACCTTGGATCCTGGGAACTACCACCCCATCAGTCTGACGAGCCTGATCTACAAGGCCATGGAAAGTATTATCATGGAGCTTATAAACAAAGACATTGGCAACCTTCAAACACTGGACCCCATGCAGTTTGGGTTCGTGAAGGAACAATCTTGTCTCCTGAACCTGATCAACTTATTCAAATCAGTCTCCAGAGCTGTGGACAAGGGTAAGGTGGTCCACACAGCCTATCTGGACCTCGCCAAGGCCTTCAACACCATCCCCCACTCTGGAATCATAGATAAACTTACTAAGCTGGGCATTAATCCCTATGTCACTCGATGAGTTGCCAACTGGCTTACCGACAGAACCCACCCCGTAAAAGTAGCCGACTCCAAATCTAGCTCCAGACAAGTGACAAGTGGAGCATCTCAGGCTTCAGTCCTGGGACCGCTCTTGTTTAGCATCTACTCCTCTGAAGTACAGGCCAACACTAAGGGAGTCTGGCTAATAAAGTTCACAGATGATTGCAAACTGGGAGCCATTATTGAATCCCCAAATGATGTGGATATTCTACAAAAGGGCCTTACAGAAACAGATGCTTGGTGCCAGAGCCATGGGCTGAAGCTCAATGCCAAGAAAATGTATAGTTATCCCCTTTGGGAAAAAACATGTACCCATAAATTACCACATAGGTGGCAGTACACTAAACACCGAAAGTGTGATAAGAGACTTAGGGACACAGGTGGGCAGTGGTCTCACCTTCGATAACCACATCGCCACAACAGTCAGGAAATCCTCCTATGTGGCACATCTCATCACTAAGGGCTTTTCATCTAGAAAAAAGGAGGTCATTGTCCCACTGTACTCATCCCCCATTAGACCCATTATAGAATACAACACCCTGCTTGGTATGTATCTCACAAGACATGTGCAACAACTGGAAAGGCCTCAGAAATATCTCACTAAAAGAATCACAGGCCTAAAGCAGATGCCCTATGCTGACCATCTAAAACAACTCCAGCTATACTCTGTTGCATATCATCTTCTCAGAGGCAATCTCTGCTTAACATACAAGGCCATGTCAAACCCAGAGCTGTTAGACATGCTACACTTAAAGAAATCCCAATCCCTCAGAGACACATGCTCCAGGGATCTAACCCTTGTTATCACAATGAACAAAACATGCTGGAAGGATAGGTTCCTGACCCAGAGACTCCCCAAACTTCTGAATAGACTGCCCATACATGTCAAATAGAGTGCCTCTTTGGCCCTCTTCAAAAGGAACCTTGATGATTGGATGGGAGATAGGAAATTCACCCCGGGGATCACGTCAGTCGCCCTGCTAGACAGGGGTCCAGGGAAGTAAATACTGTGGGAAGAAATAGCCAGGGAATTGTTATGGCTAGGCTTGTATAGGCCCTAGGGACGATATGCTAGGACCAACCTATGAACCGTTGACTGTGAAAGAATCAAAGGTGGGCATAGAGGGTTGACTCCAGAATAGAGCTTAATGAAGGCTAGACCCAATAACCTTGACAGAGGATCAAGGACAAGAGTATACAAGTTATACATTCCACATGCCAAGGAGTTCTTTACCTTTTCTACCCCCATGATACTGAGCACTTTGTCACTATTACAGAGAACTGTTAACAGTTTTAAGATTTTTTGTTCATAGTACTCTAAAACCGCTATTTTAAGAAAGTTATAGTGAATTAGTTTTGCTCATGACAAAGTGCTACTTAAAACATGTGTAACCCTTGATGATGGGCCAAGTGTTTTTTTTCTATAAACCATAAATGTACTTATTACATGCACTCCTCTGGCTGTCAACAGAGATGGTACCGCACACTGTGCATAGGGTCTGCACATCAATGTAGAAGTAAAATCCTAATAATAAAGTATCTGTGAAAATGAAAAAATACAAAGGTCATACTGCTCTGTGATAAATACTGAACTACCAACAAATCATATCAATAATCATTCAATAGTGAGAGTAGAATAGCCACTTGATTGTCCCCAGCATGTTTGCACTGGTCAGTAAGCAAACAAGTGGATACCAGGCACAGTGGACGACTGACAACAAAAGCCCTCTGAAAACCTGGATGTACCAGCTGTATACAACAAGCTATATATATATATATATATATATATATATATATATATATATATATATATATATATATATGTTAGCTCCACAAATACACCTCACAGTAAAAAAACACTCACTCTTCTAAAGGAATGTACAACATTTGAGAGAATGCATTCAAAGTCAAAATAAACGTATAAACGTTATTGTTTGTCAGAATTTACATTCTCTTTGAATGCAAAGGAATTACATAAATAGAACAGCTGTATAGCTATTTAACAGATCCTGCCCCCAACAAACCATTGTCAATAATCTGTCATCCACAACAGGCTCTTGATTTTGACAAGCACCCTCTGAAATGTTGGATTTAATAGCTGTATTTAAGAAGCTATATTTAACTTCCTTGAAGAAAATGAATGCTAAAAAAGCATGGACTTCTGAAAAGGTACTTTGGTATAAAATACATGTGTACTGCCCCAGTAGATTGTGCTCCTTCTGAGAAGGTAACCTGACTTTGAAGGAATCACAAATCTGTAATGGTCATATTGCACTTTAACAAATACTCCCCTCAAAAAATAAATAAATAAACATTAATAATCAGTCAGAAGAAACCATGTTACTCTGTGTTCATCACCACATGCCATCCAAAATACCCATATTATGTAAGCTTCTAAAGTTTTACTAAGGAAACAACCCAGAGCCGCAGTTCCATATTTGAGTTTGCTCCCATTATTAGTCATATACACTGACCCCTGTCAAGACATCATTTTTTATTGGATCAGTTTTGCGTAATCACCATGCTTTCACATGCAGCATGCCTTGTCACCCCTACCTTATAAATGCTCCACAATCAATCTGCAGACCTAATGTCTGAGTGTAACGAAAGTTAAAAAAAATAATAATGTTATTTCAATCTCTTGCACTTGAGCATGTACACCTGCTCCCTGCATTGGTTACTTGTAGCAATGTGGCATTAATCCTTTGTCATTCTAACTTGCTTGTCTAGCTTTCATAAGATTCTGTCAAGTCTGCCTTGGGTGTTGTGAAGGGCTGCACTTCTTATAACCACTAAGTAATATATCCTTTTTCTGGGGTCACTCCATTTGTGGGGAAGGAGAGCAAAGTTAGGTGGGTGCATACATCATCCCACCTACTCGCTACAACTAACCATTGTCCAAACTCCTTCCTTCAAAAATCAGCCATTTCAATGGCTGTTTTGCATAACTCATGTAATTGCCTTTTGTTGCATGCACAACCCTGACACACACACACACACACACACACACACACACACACACACACACACAGCTACTTATGGCAATCACCTCTCGTGTGATTGCTATAAGTGGTGAAATAAGAGCACTGCAACCTGCTTCACCTGCAACTATAGGGCTGAAATAAAAGCCAGAGCAATCTGTTCATCTTGCTGCTATTAAGGTACATATCCCCTACAAATCAACATCTAAAAAAAATTTAAAAAAAGAGAGAGATACCAGTCTATAATTCCTCAAGTGGGTGTGTTGTTACCACAATGCTCATACATCTATCTGGATTACTGTCAGAAAAAGTGAAAAATAAAATAAAAACAACTGCATTAAACTTGGAGGTTTCAGACACGGATATTGTTCTCAACTAGTGTTAACTTAATTGTGCTCATCCTAACAGCCCTTTGTTTCCATTAATCACCATATTGGTAAAAAAAAAAAAATGTAGTCATGGCGATGTAGATCAAGTTATTGCAGCTGGATTGACAATTTTGTTTTGCTCTTAACACACAACTCACAAAAAAACTTAGCCATAGTGCTCAATCTCTTAGCATAGCAACCAGGAAAAAAATAATGTGGCAGATGCCAGTAATTGCTGATAGATTTTAAATATTCCTAATCCCTTAGGAAACAAGCTACAGCAACAGGTAACACATTCTTCTGAAGATCATGAGGTCTGTAGCTTAACAATCTGACATTACCTGTGTCAGCAATCCTCACAAACTTACCAGTGATAAAATGTATTTTCAGACAGCCAAAGAGTATCCACTTATGAAACCTGCCACGTCATACAAATAGAATAGTCACTAGGGAGCAGCAATCATACGAATAGAATATTCACTAGGGAGCAGCAATCATACGAATTGAGTAGTCACTTGGGAGCAGCAATCATACGAATAGAATTGTCACTAGGGAGCAGCAATCATACGAATAGAGAAGTCACTAGGGAGCAGCAATCATATGAATAGAGTAGTCACTAGGGAGAAGCAGTCATACAAATAGAACAGTCACTAGGGAGCAGCAATCATACGAATAGAATAGTCACTAGGGAGCAGCAATCATATGTATAGAACAGTCACTAGGGAGCAGCAGTCATACAAACAGAACACACTAGGGAGCAGCATTAATACGTATAGAACAGTCACTAGGGAGATAATCATACGAATAGAACAGTCACTAGGGAGCAGCAATCATACGTATAGAACAGTCACTAGGGAGCAGCAATCATACGTACAGAACAGTCACTAGGGAGCAGCAATCATACGTATAGAACAGTCACTAGGGAGCAGCAATCATATGTATAGAACAGTCACTAGGGAGCAGCAATCATACGTATAGAACAGTCACTAGGGAGCAGCAATCATACGTATAGAACAGTCACTAGGGAGCAGCAATCATACGTATAGAACAGTCACTAGGGAGCAGCAATCATACGTATAGAACAGTCACTAGGGAGCAGCAATCATACGTATAGAACAGTCACTAGGGAGCAGCAATCATACGTATAGAACAGTCACTAGGGAGCAGCAATCATACGTATAGAACAGTCACTAGGGAGCAGCAATCATACGTGTAGAACAGTCACTAGGGAGCAGCAATCATACGTATAGAACAGTCACTAGGAGCAGCAATCATACGTATAGAACAGTCACTAGGGAGCAGCAATCATACATATAGAACAGTCACTAGGGAGCAGCAATCATACGTATAGAACAGTCACTAGGGAGCAGCAATCATACATATAGAACAGTCACTAGGGAGCAGCAATCATACATATAGAACAGTCACTAGGGAGCAGCAATCATACGTATAGAACAGTCACTAGGGAGCAGCAATCATACGTATAGAACAGTCACTAGGGAGCAGCAATCATACGTATAGAACAGTCACTAGGGAGCAGCAGTCATACAAACAGAACACACTAGGGAGCAGCATTAATACAAATAGAACAGTCACTAGGGAGCAGCAATCATACGAATAGAACAGTCACTAGGGAGCAGCAATCATACGTATAGAACAGTCACTAGGGAGCAGCAGTCATACAAACAGAACACACTAGGGAGCAGCATTAATACAAATAGAACAGTCACTAGGGAGATAATCATACGAATAGAACAGTCACTAGGGAGCAGCAATCATACGTACAGAACAGTCACTAGGGAGCAGCAATCATACGTACAGAACAGTCACTAGGGAGCAGCATTAATACAAATAGAACAGTCACTAGGGAGACAATCATATGAATAGAACAGTCACTAGGGAGCAGCAATCATACGTATAGAACAGTCACTAGGGAGCAGCAATCATACGTATAGAACAGTCACTAGGGAGCAGCAATCATACGTACAGAACAGTCACTAGGGAGCAGCAATCATACGAATAGAACAGTCACTAGGGAGCAGCAATCATATGTATAGAACAGTCACTAGGGAGCAGCAATCATACGTATAGAACAGTCACTAGGAAGCAGCAATCATACGTATAGAACAGTCACTAGGGAGCAGCAATCATACGTATAGAACAGTCAGTAGGGAGCAGCAATCATACGTATAGAACAGTCACTAGGGAGCAGCAATCATACGTATAGAACAGTCACTAAGGAGCAGCAATCATACGTATAGAACAGTCACTAGGGAGCAGCAATCATACGTATAGAACAGTCACTAGGGAGCAGCAATCATACGTATAGAACAGTCACTAGGGAGCAGCAATCATATGTATAGAACAGTCACTAGGGAGCAGCAATCATACGTATAGAACAGTCACTAGGGAGCAGCAATCATACGTATAGAACAGTCACTAGGGAGCAGCAATCATACGTATAGAACAGTCACTAGGGAGCAGCAATCATACGTATAGAACAGTCACTAGGGAGCAGCAATCATACGTACAGAACAGTCACTAGGGAGCAGCAGTCATACGAATAGAACAGTCACTAGGGAGCAGCATTAATACAAATAGAACAGTCACTAGGGAGCAGCAATCATACGTATAGAACAGTCACTAGGGAGCAGCAATCATACATATAGAACAGTCACTAGGGAGCAGCAATCATACATATAGAACAGTCACTAGGGAGCAGCAGTCATACGAATAGAACAGTCACTAGGGAGCAGCAATCATACGTATAGAACAGTCACTAGGGAGCAGCAATCATACGTATAGAACAGTCACTAGGGAGCAGCAATCATACGTATAGAACAGTCACTAGGGAGCAGCAATCATACATATAGAACAGTCACTAGGGAGCAGCAATCATACGTATAGAACAGTCAGTAGGGAGCAGCAATCATACGTATAGAACAGTCACTAGGGAGCAGCAATCATACGTATAGAACAGTCACTAGGGAGCAGCAATCATACGTATAGAACAGTCAGTAGGGAGCAGCAATCATACGTATAGAACAGTCACTAGGGAGCAGCAATCATACGTATAGAACAGTCACTAGGGAGCAGCAATCATACGTATAGAACAGTCACTAGGGAGCAGCAATCATGCGAATAGAACAGTCACTAGGGAGCAGCAATCATACGTATAGAACAGTCACTAGGGAGCAGCAATCATACGTATAGAACAGTCACTAGGGAGCAGCAATCATACGTATAGAACAGTCACTAGGGAGCAGCAATCATACGTATAGAACAGTCACTAGGGAGCAGCAATCATACGTATAGAACAGTCACTAGGGAGCAGCAGTCATGCGTATAGAACAGTCACTAGGAGCAGCAATCATACGTATAGAACAGTCACTAGGAGCAGCAGTCATACGTATAGAACAGTCACTAGGGAGCAGCAATCATACGTACAGAACAGTCACTAGGGAGCAGCAATCATACATATAGAACAGTCACTAGGGAGCAGCAATCATACGTATAGAACAGTCACTAGGGAGCAGCAATCATACGTATAGAACAGTCACTAGGGAGCAGCAATCATACGTATAGAACAGTCACTAGGAGCAGCAATCATGCGTATAGAACAGTCACTAGGGGCAGCAATCATGCGATAGAACAGTCACTAGGGAGCAGCAGTCATACGAATAGAACAGTCACTAGGGAGCAGCATTAATACAAATAGAACAGTCACTAGGGAGCAGCAATCATACGTATAGAACAGTCACTAGGGAGCTGCAATCATACGTGTAGAACAGTCACTAGGGAGCAGCAATCATACGTATAGAACAGTCACTAGGGAGCAGCAATCATACGTATAGAACAGTCAGTAGGGAGCAGCAATCATACGTTTAGAACAGTCACTAGGGAGCAGCAGTCATACGTATAGAACAGTCACTAGGGAGCAGCAATCATACGTATAGAACAGTCACTAGGGAGCAGCAATCATACGTATAGAACAGTCACTAGGGAGCAGCAATCATATGTATAGAACAGTCAGTAAGGAGCAGCAATCATACGTATAGAACAGTCACTAGGGAGCAGCAGTCATACGTATAGAACAGTCACTAGGGGGCAGCAATCATACGTATAGAACAGTCACTAGGGAGCAGCAATCATACGTATAGAACAGTCACTAGGGAGCAGCAATCATACGTATAGAACAGTCACTAGGGAGCAGCAATCATATATATAGAACAGTCACTAGGGAGCAGCAGTCATACGTATAAAACAGTCACTAGGGAGCAGCAGTCATACAAACAGAACACACTAGGGAGCAGCATTAATACAAATAGAACAGTCACTAGGGAGCAGCAATCATACGAATAGAACAGTCACTAGGGAGCAGCAATCATACGTATAGAACAGTCACTAGGGAGCAGCAATCATACGTATAGAACAGTCACTAGGGAGCAGCAATCATACGTATAGAACAGTCACTAGGGAGCAGCAATCATACGTATAGAACAGTCACTAGGGAGCAGCAGTCATACGTATAGAACAGTCACTAGGGAACAGCAGTCATACGTATAGAACAGTCACTAGGGAGCAGCAGTCATACGTATAGAACAGTCACTAGGGAGCAGCAATCATACGTATAGAACAGTCACTAGGGAGCAGCAATCATACGTATAGAACAGTCACTAGGGAGCAGTAATCATACGTATAGAACAGTCACTAGGGAGCAGCAATCATATGTATAGAACAGTCACTAGGGAGCTGCAATCATACGTATAGAACAGTCACTAGGGAGCAGCAATCATACGTATAGAACAGTCACTAGGGAGCAGCAATCATTCGTATAGAACAGTCACTAGGGAGCAGCAATCATACGTATAGAACAGTCACTAGGGAGCAGCAATCATACGTATAGAACAGTCACTAGGGAGCAGCAATCATACGTATAGAACAGTCACTAGGGAGCAGCAATCATACGTATAGAACAGTCACTAGGCAGCAATCATATGTATAGAACAGTCACTAGGAGCAGCAATCATACGTATAGAACAGTCACTAGGGAGCAGCAATCATACGTATAGAACAGTCACTAGGGAGCAGCAATCATACGTATAGAACAGTCACAAGGGAGCAGCAGACTGACACACCCAAGCAAGCTAAGAAAAAAGTTTTTTTAGTACAAGAAAATAATAACAATAATAACAATAGTAATGCAAGCTGCAGGACTTCTGTCTTTACAAAAATAACATGATTTAATTCGTCTCTTGACAGTCTTCTCCTTAAAAATAATGGGCAAAGCCAAAAGTTATTAGGCAACAAAGGTCAAAAATCAGGGATACTTTTTAAATATTATTATTGTTGTGTCTTTCGGCTTTTCCCAGTTAGGCGTCGCCACAGCAGAACTCCGGTGCGCTAGTGATTGGCAGTAGATTTTTACGTGCTGAGTTGCCAGCCCTGACACACAGCCTTCAATGAAGGTACGCCCATTCACGCATGTCTCCACACAGAAGATGCTCTAGCTGAGAATCGAACAAGACAAAGTCTTACTGTGAGGCGACAATGCTACCGCAGCACCACCACCGCAGTTAAAAGATTTTTTAGAAGGACAGGCTTTGTATTGGTGTGTGTTTTTTGAAGAATAAGTATAAAACTCTAAAGGGTGGCATTACTGATTATAATCCCCTGTGACTTACCAACAAGTCAAAACATTTGCTAGCGAAAGGGCAAAGCTATGATGCAAAAATCATGGATGTCCTGCAAAATCAGGAAGAGTTTATAGTTAAACCTTTTCCATGCAGACTCTAACTTCTTGTTGTAACATGGATAAACATGGCGATGGACTGCATTATTTTCTTTAAAGATGTGAGCTGCAAGCTGATTATAGTGCCTCCATTGCATCTATATCTCTAGGTGGCAGAAAACAGCAGTACTTTGCAGCCCGGCCAGACAATAAAATATAGAAACAGGAATGGTGTTCAGTGCACATTTCTTAATTTTATTTTTTCCAGAAACCTTAAAACTTGTTCAACTACTGTATCAGAAAATAAGCTTTTTTATAGAAAGCATGCTTATTTCTTTATTTTCTGCTATTGTAGTTGAATAAGTGTTCTGTATTTGTGTGCAGGTTCACAGGTTTATACTAGGCTAATGACCACAATGGTCTTTACAAGCCTAGTTGTGCAACCCAATTAATTTTTGTCCCCAACTTCCTTGGACACGTATCTAGTGAGGTATATTAGTAGAAAGGTAACTAAGTGTTATGGGGGGGGGGTATGTTAGTTCACTTAATGTTGACTTCTGTTCATCAGAGACATGAAGGCCATACTGTTGGTGAATTTGTGATTTCCCATCCAATGGTCAAGGTTTCTTTTGAATAGCGTCAGGGATGAACTGTGTTTCATGTAGATGGAGACCTTAATCCATAGCACTGGGATCCTTTGAAACACATATTGGTCTCTCTAGCATGTTCTATTTATGTTAAAGGCAAAGTTTAGGCCCTTGGATTTAGTGTTTCTGATGGTGTTTGTTTTGCGGATGTGCAAGAGATCCATCACATCTGGATCTGAGGATGCCTTATATGCTAGGCACAGATCACCTTTCAACAATCTGTAGAAGACTGAGTACAAAGATAAGACCTTTAAGGTGGTCAGTGTAGTACAGAGTATTCATACCCTGGATTCTCCTGGTGAGGAATATTAGAGGTCATTCCAACTGTTGCTTGTGTCAGTTTAGCTACATTCCAAATGCAGCATTATACTCAATGATGGGTCTGATAAATGCTGAGCAGAGTGATGATTCAGACAATATAGAATGATTGTCTTACTATCTTGTCTACATGTTGGTTGCAAGCCAGATTACTCATACATATGTTCCCAGATCCCTAACTATCAGGTCAACTCTAAGGAGTGTTTTCTCAATAAAGTAATTAGCTTGAGTGGATGATTTCCCAAAGGGCACTATAATGCATTTCTTTGCATTGAGTTTTAATCGGTCACTTTCACACCAGTGATTTGTTTGTGTCAGACCCTCTTGTAGGATGTTGGTACCATGGGGGGGGGGGGGTCTATGATACTCCCAATTTACAGTAATCTGTGAACTTAGTGAGACAGAGGCCTTTGACATTAGCCTTGACCTGCAAGAAGTTGATGCCAAACAGGAGCAGGCCCAACAAGGAGCCCTAAGGTACTCTGCTGGTGACTGGTCTCTTGATGGAGGTGGTCTCATTAATCCTGACTTCTTGGGTCTTATCTGTCAGCTAGATGTCAATCTATTATGTTATCTAGGGATTTATGCCTAGTTCTGACAGTTTGTCAACAATACCTGAGTGGGGTATTGTATCTAATACCTTGGCCTGATCAAGGTACTCAACTCATCCATAGCCATGGTGACTCTCTGGAAGAAATCTACCAGGTTAAGGAGGAAAGACCTTCCCTTAAAGTCAAACTCGGATCTGTCCCACGTCTGTAGTCTGCCAAAGTCATTGTTGATCATTCCCATGATTGTTTGTTTTATGGCTTTGCATATCAGACTTGTCAGACTGAGGGGTCTATAGTTCCCAGGGCCAGTTGATGGTCCACCCTTATGAAAAGGGATGGCTGTTGTAGCCCCCCATTCACCTAGCAGGTAACCATTTTTGAGGCTGTAGATGAAGAGTGCCTCATGTGCTCATGCTAAGTCATGTTTTATTCTATTTAAGAGGCAACTGGGGAAGCTGTCAGGGTCCAATGAAGCAGTGTTTTTGGCCTTAATGAGCATCTCCAGGACCTGCTCCCTGTTGATAGTTTGAAGGGATATGCTAGAAGGGATTTCAAAGGAGGTAGTGGAATTAGTGGGGGGACTGCAGGGATGAAGTTAGACCTAAATTTATCAGCCAGTGGATTTCCTATGTCAGCCTAGTCTATAAAGTTTATGCCATTTACCACTAGTTCTGCACACTGCTGAGTATTACCTTAAAGGTTCCTGATATAGTTGAAGAAGGCCTTGTGATTCAGCCTAGTCTATAAAGTTTATGCCATTTACCACTAGTTCTGCACACTGCTGAGTATTACCTTAAAGGTCCCTGAGATAGTTGAAGAAGGCCTTGTGATTCAGCCTAGTCTATAAAGTTTATGCCATTTACCACTAGTTCTGCACACTGCTGAGTATTACCTTAAAGGTCCCTGATATAGTTGAAGAAGGCCTTGTGATTCAGCCTAGTCTATAAAGTTTATGCCATTTACCACTAGTTCTGCACACTGCTGAGTATTACCTTAAAGGTCCCCGATATAGTTGAAGAAGGCCTTGTGATTCAGCCTAGTCTATAAAGTTTATGCCATTTACCACTAGTTCTGCACACTGCTGAGTATTACCTTAAAGGTCCGATATAGTTGAAGAAGGCCTTGTGATTCAGCCTAGTCTATAAAGTTTATGCCATTTACCACTAGTTCTGCACACTGCTGAGTATTACCTTAAAGGTCCGATATAGTTGAAGAAGGCCTTGTGATTCAGCCTAGTCTATAAAGTTTATGCCATTTACCACTGGTTCTGCACACTGCTGAGTATTACCTTAAAGGTCCCCGGTATAGTTGAAGAAGGCTTTGTGATTCAGCCTAGTCTATAAAGTTTATGCCATTTACCACTAGTTCTGCACACTGCTGAGTATTACCTTAAAGGTCCGATATAGTTGAAGAAGGCCTTGTGATTGCCATTAACCTGAGAGGTTATCCTGATCTTGTATTTGGCCTTGATGGACTTTATTAGACCTCTTAGTCTCTTGTTTAATTGAATCAAGGATCTCTTGTCTCTGTGAGAGCTTCTCTTTCTGATTTTGGCTATGAATTTTTTTCTTTTGTTATGTAGCCTGTTAAGGTAAGGATTCCACCAGTGTGGTTTCTTTTTGGTGTTAGATCCGGTCTTATTTCAGATAGGTAAGTGAAGTTCAATAAAGTCATTTGCATGTTTGTATAGGGTTTCTGTAAATAATTCTGCATAGGGAGCTGTGTTCTCGGGGTTTAGAGAAGCTGTGAATTTTAACCAACTGACACTTAATAGGATGTAGTTTGCTACAGTATAGTTTCTGTTACAAGTTTAGTTTTTTTTTTTTTTTTAGTTTTTATTTGGAGGATGACAGCTTTGTGCTCTGACTTCACCACTGAGTACATGACATGGGGGGGGGGGTATGCAACATCCTCCTATACTGGTGAGTACTAGGTCCATTATGTTTGATCCACTGGTTGGAGAGTACATTATCTGGCCCCATGTGTCTGTGAGTTAGAGGCAGTGTACATTTCCCAGTCTGTAGATGGGTAGTTACAGTCTCCCATGCTTAGGTATTTGATTGGATGGTGATTGCCTCTAGTTGGTCTAGGTAGGAGTTGTGAGCTTCATGGGTCATAGAGGGTGACCTTTAGCTGGACAGGAGATGGTAAGGAACCTTGTCTATTGAGACTTGGACATGGCTGAACTCCCGGGCATCATCCTGTTTAACCAACCTGGAGTTGTATTTGCTGCTAACATAGAGACACCTCCACCTTTAGCCACTGTCTGTGCTGCTGTTGGTCTGAATGTGTGGAAGGCACTGTAGCCTTACTCTGTTGGATTAATTTCTCTGGCTTTAAACTAGTCTTGATAAGAGAAGAAATGACTTCATTCTCCAGAGTGAGGAGAGCTTGTAGGGTATGGAGTTTCTTGTTTAGGCTCCTAGCATTGAGCAGTAACACCTTAAGGTTGCTTTGAGGTTTTTTTCCACTATGTTGGTAGTTTTACCATTTTTATATTACCTAAAAAGGCTCTAAAGAGATGGATAAAGTTTTAGCCAATATCCGAAAACCGGGGGGGGGGGGGCAGGTGCTAACTATCCTTAGCAAAGCAAAGTGGTCTACTAACCATGTCATCCCATGCTGATAGATGTTGGATTCACTTGGAGTGACACCAGAAAAGTAAGCCAGTTATTAAAATCAATCATTTTCTGGTCATTCTGTAGCATCATCCTTGGCGAAGGTAGAATGCTGCTCAGTGCAAGGCACATACCTGTCTGTGACACATATTCAGAAAGCTCCATAATGTTTCTTTTCATGTAGTCCTGTGAGGTATGCCTCAGGCCATTTAAACCCATATGGACTATGATATAATCATACTGGTACCTTCGGTGCAGCGACATGAGTGTGTATATGATATTGCAGATCCTAGCTTCAAACAGAGAACTAACTGTTGCCTTCTCCTTGACCAGCCTGGTGAGAGGAGTATCTGTGTTCTACACAATGGAATCCCATTACAAGAATACTAGGCAAACCATTTGCTTGCCTTATGGGCTTTGTTATTGAAGGATCATTTTGTGTAGGCTTGTATGTGGTGTTATGTGTCATTTTCGGTGTGTGCTTTAGTGATTGCTGAGGGTTGATGCTGCAGTTTTACAGCTTAAGTGCCTCAGCATGAGAAAGTCTGTTTATGTGATGATGAGTGGTATGTTTGAGGAATGTAATGAGTGTGTTCTTGACAACTTTGTTGCAAGCAAAATCTTTGCCACCAAGGAAGTTTATGTTAGTACATCTCTTGCATACTGTGTTAATTTCTTTAGGGATTAAGAGGTTGAGTACATGAGACAATTGCTACAGGATGCCCATTGTTGATCTACCAAGCTTACCACTGAGAATTAGGAAACAGCAAATCCATGCTGTCAGGACCTTTAATAGGGATGGGCTATTATGGTTTAGGGTCTTGGTTTACAGGCATCACCTGACTGGTGTCTAGACTGAAGACAAGATGTTAGATAGTGCTATGATCTTAGTGCTGTTTGACACTGTAACTAGTTTAGCTCCATATAAAATCTTTCTGTGTTATGGGTTAAAGTTTGAAGTATTAGCTCTAATACTTTGCAACTAAACAGAATACTGCTAACCACCACTGAGCAGTGAACAGCTCTGCAAAAACATGCCTAATTTATAGCAGACTAAAAAAAGTGGAAAATTAACTCCTAGGTACTCTGCCCAATAAATGACTACACTACACGTTGAGCTGCCTGGATTGTTTCCCACCTCAGAGAGACCAGGTAAACACCTTCTGCCACAATATGCATGGTCTGGGAACTTCTTAATGTAAAAGCACAGCAAAAGTCTCTCTCAAGTGTAGATTAACACCCAGCTAAGTTCCTAAAAAGCCCTATGGCTGATGAAATAATCTCACTTTGTGTTTCCCACCTTGGACTGACCAGGCTACTTTACTGCTGGCACTAGAAAGAACAGCAGTCCCAGTCTTCTTAATGTAAAAACACACTTTTGTTAGCCATAAATGAAAAGGTTCCAACTGGCTAGAAGTAATTTGTCACGTTAAGTCCCCCTTGTGTGGTCACCATCTCAGACAAACCAGGCTATCTTTGTACTCCCTCAAAAATTGCAGTCCCAGCCTTTTTAATGTAAAAGCACACCTTAATTAGCCAAAAGTGGAAACAAATCAAATAACTAGCTACGAGTAATTTTCACTTTATGCATCCCTGTGTGTTTTCCAACTTGGACTGACCAGGGTACTTTATTACTGCCACTAGAAGAGCAGTTCCAGATTTCTTAACGTAAAAATACACTTTTTCTAGACAAAAGTGAAAAGGTAACAGCTAGTTTCAACAAGTAACTATCACTTTAGTCGTCCTTGTGTGTTTCTCAACTCATGCAGACCATGCTACTTCAGTACTCTCGATAGAATTACAGTCCCAGCCTTCTTAATGTAACACACACATATTTAATTAGCCACAAATGAAATGGTACCAGAAACAAGTCTAAAAACAAGCTACAAGTAATTGCAAGACGATTCAAAGGCAGACAAGCAACGAGGAACACACACACACACACACTAAGGCAATTTCAAAACATGCTCACAGTCTAAGGGGAGGTCCTTCTCAGTTTCTTCTGTCAGTAACCAGTTAAAACAGACATTGGAGAGAGGACCAGGAGGAGTTCCTAAGGCCAGGTATACAAAAGGGGAGACTAGAAGGACCTTCAAAGGCCAAATACACAGTAGGGGCAGGCAGCTCAAGAGCCCTCAAGTTTAAATGTACAACAGGAGTAGGTAACCTGGGTGGAAAACACATTCTGAAAACATCTATTTCTAGCACAGAAATCCAAAAACTCTACACACTATAAAAATGCTTTAAATTAATAGCTTTAACTTCACAAAAAGAGAAAATACAACACACAAAACTGTTTTAAAAGGTAGGATAAGTGAAGTTGTAAATACAGATTAAAAGTACTTCCCTGGATGTAAAATGAAATCCAAACACTTTGTTATCCAGCTTCCAGCAGTCCCAAGACTTTGGGAGTGTGTGTGTGTGTGTTTTTTTATCCAACAGTCTGCCAAAGGCATAGTCCACGACTCTGTGTAAGGTGAAAGGGTTTGCTTCCTCCATTCCCCTGTGGTTCTGGCACCCTTGTTGTCCTAGGGCTAAAGCTTCAGCATGTACTTTATGCAAAGCAGCAGTCACTTTCTGCTTTCCTAGCAACTTTTTCTCCAAATGAAACATCACTATGCTCTGCTATTTCCTCCACTACTTTTAAAGTAATTACATCCATTGTTGCTGATCTCAAATACTTGTTTCAGTTATTATATGGTTCATGAGCACTGATTTCTTGAATTAAAAACGTATTTCCTTGCCACTTATTTGTGCTTCAGAGTCAATCACAGCCTCACTTTCACATTCCTTTTACACAGCCTGCATGACCAGTGCTTCTGTAATTAAAACATAGTCAATAAAGTCTGCTCCTGCCTGGCAGTAGAATTTCCCTAGCCTTACACATTTTCTGCTGGTTCCTATTACAACTGCACTAGATCAGAAGTGACATTAAGCAAGAATAATACACTTATGATACATGCCTCTCTGCATTAGTTCCATTATATCACACTTCAGGAAAAAAATACACTGCTAATCATCAAAAGGCCAGTTATAGAGGTGGGCAAGCCAGAGCCAGCTTAAGTCTGAAAACAAGCTTGGCTCTGACTTGTGATGCAGCAAGATAAAGAGCCAGGAAAGAACTGAGCCACAATCACATTTTTTTCTTTTCTTTTTTTTTTTTGAGTAACTGACTATTGACTCAGAGAGACCTGTAGGTTGTGAGTGCTTTCTGTTAGGACAGATCTACATATCTAAACACTGAGCTTGCCTGGAATACCAGACAGGGTGGTGCTACATGCCATAGCGCTGAAAAGGAAGATTTAAACATTTTTCATAGAAAAGGACTATTGCAAGACATCGCAATTTAACACATTTTTTATAGAGATTTACAGCTCATTTTTAGGATGAGGGGTACAGTATTTCCTTTAGTCCAGAGTGCTTGCATGTTTCCATGGAGGGAGAGGAGCCTGTTTTAGTGAGAGAGAGTGGTTGATTAGCACAGCTTAGAAAGCACTACCAATACTAAGATAAGCATTCTTTTGTGTTTCTTTGCTTTTATTTAGGTAAGCTGCAGTCACTCAGTTGTCCCTGATTTTAGCTCAAGGCTGTGAATCTTTGAGAGGTCTTTAGAGTATGTTTGGGGGTGAGTATATGTGTTCAACAGCAGCATGTTAAAATTACTATATTATTGTAGTAGCACTTGTTTCTTTTTTCTTTTACTCTCTTCACCATCAAGCATCAGACATTTGCAGAGAACTAGGCTGCCTTTTGAGGGAAAGGATATGGAGGCATCTTGTACATGAAAACACAAGACCATCATATATGGTCGCAAATAACAGTGTTATGACTTGTTGGGGGCAGTGTACTTGTTTAACAATTACAAACCGAAATAGCAAAATGTTACATAGTTCTTACATTTTTCATTCTTTTCTCAGTGTACAGAAAGGAACTATCATTTTGGGGGCAAACAATATATGATAGCAAAGGGCAGTTATGGTTGATATGGTTTCTTGGAAGGTAGCATCCATCAAAGAGCAAAGTTTGCAATTATTATTATATTTTATAGCAACTTCACAGTCAGATGTAGTGAACGTTCTCACAGAACCGGGACAACTGGTTCATGTTGCACTCCTTTTTGTACTTAAATAGGTTATTAAGATTTTTTTTATTACTGTGGGTTGCCTTAAGGAAACTGAAATAAGCTTTTTTTATATAAATCTAACATTATTGGGTTCTAAGAGCCAAGCCAGACCCTTGGCTCAGCTCTGGTTTGGCTCTTCTTTCAAAACCTAGGCTTGCTCACTTTTAGCCAGTTACAATCTCTGATTGCCTGATCTTCAAAAATAATATGTCTTAAACTCTGTCCTTTCCCTAGGTCCTTAGTAGCAACTAAACCTACCACCTGTGTTCTCCTAACGTTACCTAACTCCTGAACCATATACTACTACGTTAATGGTCACCAGAATGCCTTGCTAAGGCTTTCCCATTTGAGGTTTAAACATATCACACTCATTCACGCTTGAAATTAAACACTCATCTTCATGTTTTGAGTTCTGAACTGGTCTTCTGCACTACTGCCTTAAAAATGTGGATATATCATATTCAACAGTAACTCTTATTTACAGTTACTTATCTTCTCTATAAAGAAAGGCAACTAGGTTGTCATGCCTACTTTATTATTTTGTAGAGAAAATGAACTACCAGACAGCAGACAACTCTCTAATTTGCTCCGCTAAAAGTAGCCTATACTTCTTTATTGCCAATTTGTATTCTATGACAAGTTGTACTTGACAAAGGGCCCCTAGTAAAAGGATATTTACATACTATATCAATTATGTATGCATGTATTGAGTCTACATGGACACACACACACACACACACACACACACACACACACACACACACACACACACACACACACACACACACACACACACACACACACACAAAGTACCACACTAGTAACTGAGTGTACAGGTTGTCAAATGCAGTTTATGGTGTTAGAATTGGTTAAAAGCACAACTTGATAGGAGCACAAATAATTGAATCATGTGGCAGCAAACATAAGGTAAGTGGGATTGTGTAGTAATTCCAAACTTTTCTTTATGCTAAAATGTTTGACAATGTTGTTGGGGTGAGTTTGTGCATATAGGGATTAGGGTTAGAGTGAGAGCTAGTGAAAGGGATACATTTTTTGTATTCTTGGGTGTTGGTATGTGTAAACAGTAAGTAAGTATGTCTTGCTTAGTGATACCATAAGGGAAACAATGTTTAGTAACCAGATGTGCATGGGTAAGGTTAACGTTCCCACACATCAGTAGGGCAGTGCAAGAGAGGGAAAGTCCCTGCCCTACCTTCACTTATGTGCTAACTATAGCATTACTCTTGCCTAACCCAAAACCTACACACTGACTAAACACCCTTTCCCCTAATAGTACCATTAAGGAGACAGTGTTTGCCTGCAAGTTAGTCAGGATTTTCTTTTTCTTTTTAGTTATTTTTGTCACTGATCACAAAATTATCTTCGGTACTATTTCACAATTGGTGTTAGTTTGTTAATGTGTTTTTTTTTTTTATCTTTTGTGTTGTCAAAATGCTCAAAGCAATATAATGTGTTTGCAAGTTAGTTCAACATTTAGCATTACACATACAGACATATGCATACAGATAGATACCAGCAGTAACGCATGTATATATATCTATGCATTTGTGGAAATGCTGAAATAATAGAAAAAAACAAAGCCATATCATGATGCGACAGTAGATGTTATTATAAAATGAAAGCAGAAAAAATGAGTTATCACACTCATTTTGAGACACTATAGAATGAACATTTTGATAAACCAGACTTTCAACCCAAAAAAAATGCACCTCCACCTGTCATCCAAAGCAACCATTGACCAAGCAAAGTGTACATGCACATATATGTGTGTGTGTGTGTGTATATATATATATATATATATATATATATATATATATATATATATATATATAAGCAAACAAACAGGAACAGCCACCAAAGAACAGCAATGCACCACAAAGTAATATGAGAAAAACAAAATCAGTGCTGTTACAAGGCACTCCATAAAACACTGCTTTAACTTGAATAAAAGCTTTAATAAAATAGTAAGACTTAAAAAACTTCCAAGAAACTTATAAAACTGACAGATAAGCGTTTTCATGTACACTATTACCCTTCATCAGAGCTGTTAAACTAATCAGTGATGTCAAAATTTAATAAAACTTTCAGTCACCACAACAGGCAGCAGTATCTGCACATGTAAATGCTCAAATAGGACACCTGAATGTCTCGCTAGGTGCTAGACCTAAGAGCACTTCTGTACAGATGCCGTTTTGTTCCGGAATTTCCCCTACAAATGAGGGAGTACAAGGACAAACGAGGCCCTCGCTCTCAGAGCAGAGGGAGATAAAGGAGGAAATTGTCCTTAGAACATAAAGGGAGGAATGCCAACTAGACAACATGAATAACATAGTTGTGAATTTATCTGATTTTAGGCCGACAGATGCCTACTTGTCTCTCTTAAATCAAAGCTTAAGTTAAGTTCCAGCAAATCTTTGAATTTATGTGAAATTATTTTACAGCTGAAGATGTTTGGAAGAGACATTATGCTAAAGAGTATTTTTGATAACAGTTCGCAACATTATGCTAATATGGTCAAAAAGCCTAGTGATTTTGTTCCACAGAATAGTTCAGTGGTAGACACCTTTCTAAAAGTACGTGACAAGATACTGAGCAATGTTTATTAAAGCCAAGGCACCAATTTCGTAACATAACCAGCGCTGAGACAAGCCTTGAAAGATTTGATGATGAATGATGATTTAATTATAAGATCTGCAGATAAAGGTGGAGCCATTGTTTTGATGAACAGGGCATTTTATGTGCTGAAAATGAGAGAGTTATTGAGTGATGATGACACTTATAAGCCCATTGAAGTATGAAGCTGGTACCACTAAAGAAATCAGTGAAAGATACTCTGCATGAGCTGCTCATACATAGATCTATTATGAAAGACCTTTTTGACTATTTAGTAGTAAAGCATCCAACCATCCTGATACTTAATGGTCTGCCTAAGCTGCATAAAAATGAGAATAATCCACCTATGCGTCCTACTGTGACAGGCAATGGATAACAGAGCCAGCTTCTAGGAGCACCAGTTGAAAGGTTTTCTGATTAAAGCACCGGGGATTATCAAAGATACGAGACATTTTCTGTTATCTCTTAATGCCTTTATTAATCAATAACAAAATATGAATAAGCTTCTGTTAGTGACTATGGATGTTGTTAGCCTCTTCACGGCTATGCCGAATGACTTTGGGTTAAATGCTGTTAGAGAATTCCTATGGAGAGAAGGGTGATATTAGTGTCAATCAAATCAATGTAATATGTGCTTTGTTAAGTCTAGTGCTTGAACACAATGTGATGATCTTTGAAGGCAATTTGCATTGGCAGCAATGGGGTGTAGCTATGGGCACCCCATGCACCAATAGCTATGCTAATCTTGTAATGGCAAATTGGGAACATGATTTTGTGTACAATAACAATCCATACTCACAGCATGTGAAGTTTATCAGCGTTTTGTCGATGATATATATATATATATATATATATATATATATATATATATATCTATATGTAGGATCTGGACACATGCTCGACTAGCATATGTCCGAATCAAACACACAAACAAAACTGCTTAACATCGACAAGTGCTTCCGTGTATGTGTGCCTGTTTTGTAGATTGGACTACAGTGCAGGTAAGGGAAAATTCCCTTTTCCCCACTGTAGTGCAATCTCGGAGTGAGAATAATAAAGTAGGGGGAAATGTAGATTTTTTTTTTTTGAACTACACATACATGGAAGCACTTTTCGATATTAAGCACTTTCGTGTGTTTGATGTTTTGTGATTCGACATATGCTAGTTGAGCATGTGTCCTAGACCCATATATATATATATATATATATATATATATATATATATATATATATATATATTTATATTTATATATATATTATGGGAAGGGAATGGAGAAGCTTTCAGAGATTCTTAGACGGGACTACTGAGTTTTTAAGATTCAGCCATGCACACTTCTTATGAGATGCTACCTTTCTTGGATGTGATGACCATTCAAAATAACTGTGGTAAGACTGATACACAGCTGTATTGTAAGAAAACTTGGAAGAATAATTATGTGGCAAGATCAAGTGTGCATCCCCAGCATATTTACTCTAATATACTTGAAGCACAACTGCTCACAGTTTCCAGATTAAGTATTAGAGAAGATGATTTTCATGAAGAAGTATTAAGAATAGGGACAATTTTTCAATAGAGGCTATGATAAGAAACAGATAGCTAAGGTACAACAAAAGGTTATGGCCATAAGTGAAGAAAAAGGGAGACCCTACTTCTATCGGAATGACACCCATCCTCAACAGAGTTCTGAACAGATGAAAACGTGGCCAGAGATGGAGCAAGTCAGTCATGTTGTCCTGACTTATACAAGTGATATTAAGTATGTATGTAACATCATTGAGGCTAACTAGAAGATCCTTACATCAGATGAGACGATTGAAGAGATTGTTGGAAATAGACCACATGTTGCCTTTAAGAACAGTCGCAATCTTAAGCAAATGCTATATTTTAAACACAAAGCACCTGTAAGGATACACTCCAGCAGGAAAGGAACATATCCATGTCATTGTTCTAACTGCAAATATATATCTAAAGAACAAAACTTCAAACACCCATTTATTGATTTTATGTTTATACCGAAGCTGTATGCTGACTGTACTACTAAAAGTTTAGTGTACTTGGCTACATGCGACAGCTGTACTTGTTTATATGTAGGCAAGACTGTGAGACAGTTTAAAGAAAGCATATCTAAGCATACAGTATCAGTGATATTCGTCTGAAACATCTTAAAAATCCCCTGGCGAAACGTGCATGAATCAAATGGACACAAGTTCTTTTTTAGAGTATTACAGGTGGTATCTGAACAACAGAGAGGTGGTGATCATCATAATATGAATCAAATGGACACAAGTTCTTTTTTAGAGTATTACAGGTGGTATCTGAGCAACAGAGAGGTGGTGATCATCATAATATGAATCAAATGGACACAAGTTCTTTTTTAGAGTATTACAGGTGGTATCTGAACAACAGAGAGATGGTGATCATCATAATATGAATCAAATGGACACACGTTCTTTTTTACAGTATTACAGGTGGTATCTGAGCAACAGAGAGATGGTGATCATCATAATATGAATCAAATGGACACAAGTTCTTTTTTTAGAGTATTACAGGTGGTATCTGAACAACAGAGAGGTGGTGATCATCATAATATGAATCAAATGGACACAAGTTCTTTTTTAGAGTATTACAGGTGGTATCTGAACAACAGAGAGGTGGTGATCATCATAATATGAATCAAATGGACACAAGTTCTTTTTTTAGAGTATTACAGGTGGTATCTGAACAACAGAGAGGTGGTGATCATCATAATATGAATCAAATGGACACAGGTTCTTTTTTAGAGTATTACAGGTGGTATCTGAGCAACAGAGAGGTGGTGATCATCATAATATGAATCAAATGGACACAGGTTCTTTTTTAGAGTATTACAGGTGGTATCTGAGCAGCAGAGAGGTGGTGATCATCATAATATGAATCAAATGGACACAAGTTCTTTTTTGGAGTATTACAGGTGGTATCTGAGCAACAGAGAGATGGTGATCATCATAATATGAATCAAATGGACACAGGTTCTTTTTTAGAGTATTACAGGTGGTATCTGAGCAACAGAGAGGTGGTGATCATCATAATATGAATCAAATGGACAAAAGTTCTGAGTATTACAGGTGATATCTGAGCAACAGAGAGGTGGTGATCATCATAATATGAATCAAATGGACACACGTTCTTTTTTAGAGTATTACAGGTGGTATCTGAACAACAGAGAGGTGGTGATCATCATAATATGAATCAAATGGACACACGTTCTTTTTTAGAGTATTACAGGTGGTATCTGAACAAGAGAGAGGTGGTGATCATCATAATATGAATCAAATGGACAAAAGTTCTGAGTATTACAGGTGATATCTGAACAACAGAGAGGTGGGGATCATCATAATATGAATCAAATGGACACAAGTTCTTTTTTGGAGTATTACAGGTGGTATCTGAGCAACAGAGAGATGGTGATCATCATAATATGAATCAAATGGACACAGGTTCTTTTTTAGAGTATTACAGGTGGTATCTGAGCAACAGAGAGGTGGTGATCATCATAATATGAATCAAATGGACACAGGTTCTTTTTTAGAGTATTACAGGTGGTATCTGAGCAGCAG
>NC_056748.1:844468422-844483422 GCF_019279795.1 Protopterus annectens | reverse complement strand
AAAGTAGAATGGTCAGGAGGGAATGAAGTAAGAAGAAGGAGGAGCTTAACTAGTCTGCATGAGTGTAACTGTGTAAGGGATCAGGTTTTGGAGTGAACTTGCTACTTGAAGGTAGTACATCCAAAACGACCAGTAAATATTGTGGAACAGGTAGGCCTTGGAAGGGTTATTGTCAGGAAGTTGAGGGGTAAGGTATCACACTGAACTGTATGCTCATATATATATTTTCATTTTCTTTCTTCCCTTTGTGTGTGTGTGGCTACTGCTGGTAGTAATGGTGTTTTTAGGTAGAGCCTTTCAGTGCTAATTGTCATACCTCTCAATTGTTCAGATTTTCACATAATGTCCAGATTTTTGCCTCATATTTTTGGTCTGTTCCTCATAAAAATAGTGATTTTTCTGGCAAATTACTGAGGATTGAAGTCTCAAAAAATGACAGACATTCAAGTTTCCGACTTTATATCCTATAGGAAATGCATAATGACACAAAATCTTTTATTCTAACAACTTTATAAATTTATACAAGTAATATTTATAATCTGTCCTTAATTTTGGTACTTTGTCCCCCATTATATCTGGTTCTGTCCAGATGTCTGGTGCTTAGAGGTTGAGAGGTATGCTAATTGTACTAACTGGGAGCTCAGGGTGACTTTGTATGTGGGAGTTATTACTCATTGGAGGTTCGGTATTGCTGGTTATCTGTTGCAGTTGGTTAGGCAGGGTTTGTTTCATTGGTAGGTGTGTGCGGTTTTATTGTTCTGTCCTTCTGCATTTAGGTCCTGGCTATGCTATTGCTGGGGTGAATAATCGCTCTTGAATGTGCCCTGGTTTTGCTAGTGATGAGGGGTAGCCAGGCATTATATCTCACTGTGTGCCTTTTAGCAACTCACCTACAGCCCTGTGTTGTGGTATGAAGGTGAGGAATCAATTCATGGGTTTATAAATAGCCATGGGTAATGTTCATTTCTGGACATGTATGACTGTGGCCTGAGCTATTGGTGAATCCTACAAGCATACCTTTCAACTGTCCACATTTCCGCTTGGTAATTTTGCTTTGTTCCTCATAAAATTTATGTTTTTTTGGCATATCATTGTGGATGAAAGTCACTAAATAATAACATATATTTGATTTTCAGACTTCATATTCTTGATTATGGTTAGGATCAGACCTTGGGTTTTAAGGCAAAGAGCTTAACCATTACAGCACAGTATCTTTCCGTTTGTTTGCTTCCCTGCGTGGCAAGCTGGCATGGATTTGGGTGCTGCTTGGTAGAAATGGGGGCTGATAGTGAGGTGATTTGCTATTTTAAAACATTCTTTCCTTCTGTAAGGGAAGACTGGGCAATGTGATAATGGTGAAAGTAAGATGAGATGTGGCTGCATGCTGTACACTTCAGTTCAAGGTATTTTGGTTTAGTTTTGTTTTAGTTGCCAGGCATCTGGTGAGACAAGGGAGTGTCTATTTGGTGGGATAGACTGATGGTTGTGATTCTGGGAGCAGTCCTTTGGCAGTGCTATGTGTCCTGAGATGAGATTGATTGTTCTGTCTTCCTCTTTTGTGGTTGCCAATTGCAGTTGGGGCATTTGGCATAGACAGGGGTGTTTTGCGCACCTGGTTCCACTGCTCCCCCTGTGAGAGAGGGCCATTGGTCATGCATGTTTGTAGTGAGTCTAGAGGTTAAAGTTTAGTGGGAGACTGAGGTATGTACAGTACATTGTGAAGCCATTGTGGGAAATTACTTTGCTTGTCCATGTGGCCTTAACTTCGCAGTTAAAAAATTAAAAATAAATAAATAAAATAAGCTAAACTTAATATTGTGGCTGCTCAAGTAAGCTGCAGGTGAACCAGTTGGCTGCAGGTAACAGCCATTATCTGCACATGTGCAGGACATGATTAACTGTCTGATGCAGTATTAATCATAATTGGTGTGCAGTGTTTTGATTCTCACTTTTAAGAAGCAGGACTAGGCTTCATAAAAAAAAAATAAACAAAAAAAAAAATGAAAGGATTCCCTGTAGTCATCAGTCTAGTAATGTCCTTGGGGATTTTCTTAGATTATTTTATTTTATTTTACTTTTATGTCGGGGCTGGAGTTTGACTTGAAGATTAAGAATTTTACCTCATAGACACAAGGTGTGTTGCTGGAGTTTTCACTTTTGGGTGGTCCTCATCATTCTACTGCGGGAAGTATTCTTGGTTTTCATATATTGTTTGGTGATTTGCTGTTGTGAGACTGCATGCTCTGGATTTTGTTGTGTGGCTAGGTCCCCTTGTCAGCAGTTGTTGAGCGTGCATTCCTGTGGTTCCATTGAGTAAGGGCTTAAGTGATTGTTCACTGGTGTGAGTAGGACACTGAGATGGGTGATGCTGCTCAGAGCAGTCTCCAGCTTGAAGTGCAAGGTGTCGAGTCAGATCTGCCCACAAATAATGGCCATCCTGCTCATGCACCCTAATAGTCATAGGGGGGTCAGTACAGTTTCGGATGTGATACAAAGGATCGCTGGTTGAAGTTGGAAGATAGTTTCCAAGATTTCTTGCACTCTGTATGTTGCTTAAATATTTAAGATACCGGTGCTCAAGTTTTATTTTATTATTTGTTAACCAGGTTAGTACCCCTAGATTAGCGGCCTTTTCCTTGTGTATTTTTGATATTAATTGGAGAGAGCGTAGTATACATTCTGCTTTGTATTATGCAATTTGAGCAGATTGTTGGATCTTTGCATTTAGGGATGCAAATTATAAGGATAAACTGTGATACAATAATAAGCACAATTCCCCATTCATGACATTACTATAGCATAGTAATAGAGGTAGTGTACTGTCAAAGTTATGTAATTAATTTTCTTCTGAATGGTTCATAAGTTAATTATTTTTAGGCACTACTTGTATAATGGGATGAAGATGACCAGAATCAAGGGAATGCTAATCACTTTGTAACGGGTTTTGTAGTTTTGTTGTCTTTGCGTAGCTAACTAAAGTACTTACTGGAAAGATTTTGACAATTTTAGTTAACAGTGCAGGTCTGCAAAGTCATATTTGAGTTGTGAAATGAGAGAGTGCTTGCCATTTTTACATAGCCTAAAATGGCAGACATTGAACTCTACCATTTATCTCAGTTTGTCTATGTGTCAAAGGATGACACATTCATGTGTTTAATAACTGATTACATGAATGCTTGGCAGAGCATTTCTGGAGTTCTGCCAAGGGTAAATAAAAGCAAAAAAAAAAAAAAACAAAGAGAGAGAGAAGGGAGAAAATATTTTAAGTTTCGGACTTCATGTTGATGCAAGACTTGTTATTCTATCAACTTTCTGAGTTTGGAGAGCAATGTTTGAACAGTGTCCCTATGTTGGGTTGTACATCCCTCCCTATTCATTTGAGGTTTAAGTGTCCAATATTTTGCTCAGAGGTAGGTTATTCTTCCCTGTTTTGTTTTCACGGACAGCTAAAGAGTAGTGTTTCTTTATAGGAGTTTGAATAATTATGCTCGACTGTGAAGGCTGCCATCCTAGCTAGACAGAATTTTGTAGATAATTCTGTCATTTGTAAATATTAATATAAACCACAGGCTTGTTCTCTTAAATGTAAGAAAATTGTGTTAAATGTTGAAAGTCAAAAATGCAACAACAGTGCACTCTGCTGGAAGAAAGCTGATAAGTCAAGCATTGTATGTCTGATCTCAAACTCGGAGCCATGGTGTCTGGACCAGCAGATTATTTCTATTGTTTTGAGACCAGAGTTAATTGCTAGATTTTACATATATAATGTCTTTAATTGCTGTGATTTCCTGACCAGGTGCAAGATCAAAGATATGTTAAACTCTGAGTTTCTGTTAGCCTGGGAACCAGAGAAGAATGATGTAATCTAAAATGAGTCAGCAGTGATGTATTATCAATTTAAAAGACTTTCGTAGACAGAGAGAGAGAGAGAGAGAGAGAGAGAGAGAGAGTATTTTGGGATTTTGTCTAAAGCTGATAACATCTCACCAGTACTCTGTGTTTGCTCTGTATGCAAGTTTATTTAGAACTGTGATTGCTCTTAGGAAAAGATAGAAATAGTAAGTTTAGTTTAGCTGTTTTCTATATTTATGTCAGAACTACTCTACAGTATTATTTTAAGCATTTTCCTGTGATATCTGAACTCTTGACTAGCACTGTGTAGTAAGAAATATTGTCTTGTGTTTTTATTATTTATTATTAAATATTTTTAAACCTTTCAACTGTGGCTGTTTTGTGTAGAGATAATTTAAGCTCTAGAGTACATTGCATGTATATAGTAATACTGTACAAAGCCACTCCAATAAGGCTTAAAATATCTGGTCACACTTACTCACTGCACAGAAATAATTGGACACCTTTTGGGAAGGGCCTTATTGGTAGCTGATAAATAGGGGTTCTGGTGGCAGTGGATTACTACCTTACAGCCTGGACAGAAGGGGCACAGCTAGTGAACCTGTGCCAGCATTCCCCAGGAGTGTATGGTTGTATATAAATCATATCGCAAAGTGTGTGTGTGCGTGTGTGTCAGCTATTTGGGCAGGGACATGAAGCACTGGTTGGACAGAGGGAGTGCTGAGAGGACTTGGCTTGGAACCCTGACTAAGGAATCCACTCTATAGCTGTGCCAGTGGGGAGTCTTATTGGGGATCTGGAGAGAAAGGGAGAAACCAGCCCCAAACTGACTGTGATCTTTGTATGCTCTTAAGGAAATTGTACTTTACCATGTGTGTACTTGTTATCCTTCCCAATGTGGATGCCCCTCACTGGTGTTAGTAGTGAGGATTGAGGCTCCTTGATTACTGGGCCAATGCACGGGTATCACATATTAATTGGTTGGCAGTGGTGGGATATCCATACCACATATTAATTTATTGGCAATTGGTGTGTAGTAGTGTGGATACTGAATTCCTGTAGCTTGTGTACAGTGATCACTGAAGGTGTTTTTCTACTCTAAATCAGCCATGCAGTGAATATTCAGAGTTCAGATCACATTGTTTTATTTCTTTTGTTAGCTTAGTTAGTCAGGGAGATCAGGCAAGCATGTCAGCAGAGGAGTATGGCAAGCTGTCAAAGAGCAAGTTGGCTGAGAGGTGCCAGGCTAAGGGACTGGTGCATGGAAACCTGACTAAGGCAGACATGATTGAAGCTTTG
This sequence comes from Protopterus annectens, assembly GCF_019279795.1. Lineage (NCBI taxonomy): Eukaryota > Metazoa > Chordata > Ceratodontiformes > Protopteridae > Protopterus > Protopterus annectens. Next base: position 844,478,271 of record NC_056748.1, on the reverse strand, counting down.
GTCGCAGCTGCATCAGAAAACAGCAACCAGGAGGGTGAGCGGACTGGCCGTGTAGATGTACAACACTCAGATAATGGACAGCTCAACCTTTCTGCAGAGGACTTAAAAATCCATCTGGAGCTAAAGAGATTTGAGTTGGAGGCCAGGCATTTGGAAACAGAAGCAGCAGAGAGACTGAAACATCTAGAGGCTAACGAGAATGAGAAACTGCTATGCCTGGAAGCTGAGGAGAAGGAAAGGCAGAGGCAGCACAAAAAGGAAATGCTGACTCTTTGCCAGAGTCATGGAGGTAATAGGGAAGGGAGTAACCGAACCCCAGAAGCACAAAATGTCAGTAGATTTCTTCCACAGTTTACAGAGGGGGATAATTTTGATAGTTTAATTTATATGTTTGAGAGGGTATGTAAGCAGTATGATGCTGACCAAAAGCTCTGGGTATGGTTCCTGACCCCTCACTCCATGGTAAAGCTGTAACTGTGTAGTCTGATAACAAACATTTTGATTAGACTGCTGTTAAGAATTGTCTGTTAGAATTTTTTAAGCTAACACCTGAAACTTATAGGAAAAAGTTTCATGAGCATAGATGCAAGGCAGAAGAAAGTGTGTGTGAATATGTTGCTGAACTGAGCACTTATTTTCATAGGTGGGTGATTGGATGTCAGGTGGCCACTTTTGAAGGGATGACAGACCTTTTGATGTGGGATCAAGCCCTTAGCACTTTGCCTGACGACATGAGGATCTGGTTAGCTGATAGACAATGTGCTACATCATATGAGTTGGGAAGAAGGGAGACCTATACCTAGCAAGCACAGCATCCCTGCACAAGAAAGGGACCCCCAGTACTGCTCATGGGTCTAAAGGAACCCATAGTGGGCACCCCAGACTGCCCCAAAAGAATCTGCCAGAAGTAGGGGAAGCCACTAGTCCAGGTAGACATCCAGGGTATAGGGTTAAATGCTTTTAATGCAACCAGTGGGGTCATGAGGCATATAGATGTCCATGGAGGCAAGGTGAGAAACAAAATGAGAGGGAGCCAGTAAGTGGGAAGAACAAAATGCCAATAGTAGGTTGTCTTGAGACATCAAGGGTACCAAACTACCACAAGAGGTTATACCCTATCACACTGAATGGTAAAGAGGCCATTGCTAAGAGAGACATAGCCTCTGACATAACCATTGTGAAGCCTGCAATGGTTATAGAGGAGTACTACTTGCCTAGGCAGTCTAACCCAGTCAGAGCTTTAGGAGGGACCCCATTCCAAATACCTTTGGCTAGGGTTCACCTTGACTGGGAGGGTGGAAAAGAAGCCAGCAAGTAGGTGTGTTTGAGAATATCCGTGCAGATGTCCTGATAGGGAATGATTTTGATAAGGCAGTACCATGTGTTTGTGCAGTTACACGCAGTCAAGCTTGGAGACAAGCATGTGGGTCTGGTAGCCTGAGGAGACCCAGACAGACTGCATACTTGCAGCCAGGACTGGTGAGGTGGTTACTTCAGGGAGGGAGATATTCTGTAGCAGTGAGACTGAAGCTGAACCACAGCTGCTTGTGGGTGCTGATGTTCCCTTAGACAAAAGGACTGCAAATGCAGAGGTGAGAAGTACCAAGGCTGACAGTGAGGCACCACTGTCAGAGGATGCCAGACCTCCTGTGGAAGGGGAGCTGGGAAGGGTTACAAAGAGACACCTGAGACAGGCTCAGCTCTCAGACCCTACATTGCAAGGCCTGAGGCAAGTAGAGGGTATGGCACCTGATTCTCAAAGGAAGGGGGAATCTGTATACTGGGAGAAAGGGTTACTGCATAGAGAGTGGACCCCTGTGGGAGGGCTAGAAGGTGAGAGGATACAGCAATTGGTAGTGCCTAGAGCCTACCATGTGGTGCTTCTAACCATAGCTCATAATATTCCCTTTGCAGGTCATATGGGCATAAAACATACAAAGAGATGTATTATGCAGAACTTCTATTGGCCTGGAAGTTCCAGAGATGCAACGGGGTACTGCAGGACCTATGAACAGTGCCACGAGGTAGGCAAAGCAGGAGACAAGGTGAGAGCTCCTTTGATGCCTTTGCCTGTGACTGAGGAGCCATTTCAGAGGGTAGCTATGGATATTGTGGGGCCTCTGAGTACCCCACGTTCCACAGGGAAAAAGTATATCCTAGCAGTATTAGATTATGCTACAAGATACCCTGAGGCAGTGGCTTTGTCTTCCATTAAGACAAGACAGGTGTAAAATGATTTGTTAGAGATTTTCAGCAAGGTAAGTTTCCCAAAAGAAATACTGACTGACAGAGGTGCCAATTTCATGTCAGACCTCCTGGGTTGTATGTGGAAGTACTGTGGGGTGAAGCACCTGAAGATTACCCTCTACCATCCCCAGACTAATGGCCTTGTTGAGAGGTTAAACTCTACAATCAAGTCCATACTACAGCCGTTTGCAGACCAGTTTAAGAGGGAGTGTGACAAATATTTGCCTCATCTGTTGTTTGCTTACAGAGAGGTTCCCCAGGAATCCACATGGTTTTCACCCCTTGAGTTGCTGTATGGGTATAGGGTGAGACAGCCTCTAGATTTAATTTGTGATGAGTGGGGAAGTGAGTGTGAATCCCACAAGGAGTCTGTTGTTGCATATGTCCTAAACCTTGGTACAAGGCTCAGGGAACTCATGGGCTTGGCCCAGGATAACCTGGCAGAAGCCCAACAACAGAAAAAGGTATGGTATGACAGGAACACTAGACCTAGACAGTATGTTGTGGGGCAGCAGGTAATAGTTCTCATTCCTGTCAGACACAACAAGCTGCAAGCAGCTTGGGAGAGACCCTACAAGGTGGTAAGAAAGGTCAATGATGTTAACTACATGGTGGAACTGCTAGGCAGGAGGCAGAAGCACAAATTGTACCATGTTAGCATGATGAAACCTTACCGTGATAGAGAGGTCCTTGTGCTGAATATTTGCAGTGGATTGCAGGAGGAGTCTGAGGGAGATCTGGTGTGTGATCTCCTCAGTGAAGCTCGAACTGACACCTCAGTGGAAGAGGTAGCAATGTCCCATCAGTTATCTCCTACCCAGGTTCGAGAAATCCGAGCAGTGTTACAGGAGTTTGGGGACATGTTCACTGGGAAACCAGGGTGCACCAACTTGGTCCAGCACCAGGTGGATACAGGACCCCAAAGGCCTATTAGGCAGGCCCCTTATAGGGTGCCTGAGAGAGTCAAACAGACTCTGAGGGAGACGATACAGAAGATGTTGGAACTAGGGGTAATTCAAGAGTCCAACAGTTCCTGGGCCACCCCAGTGGTGCTGGTGCATCAAGTTCTGTGTGGACTACAGGAAAGTAAATAGTCACACAGAGTCAGATGTTTACCCCATGCCTAGGACAGATGAGGCCCTAGAGCAGCTGGGTGGGGCTAAGTATCTTACCCCCATTGATCTTACCAAGGGTTACTGTCAGGTGCCTTTGACTCCCAGTGCTAGAGAGAGGTCAGCCTTTGTGACTCCTTTTGGCTTGTATGAGATCACAAAGATGCCCCTTTGGGTTGAAAAATGCCCCAGTGACTTTTCAGAGGCTGGTAGAGCATATCCTAACAGCAGCAGGATGGTTTGCCCTTGCTTACCTAAATTTTTATTTTATTTATTTTACATTTGTTAACCGGGCTAGTCCAACTGGATACATGTCCATTTTCAGTGGAGGCCCGAGGAGAAAAGCTCCACTATCTAATGCATAATAACAAAAAAAATACATTCAAAGTACATAGGTAATTTAAGACGCAACTAAAACAGGGATTTAAAATTACGTAGGGAATTAAGACACAAGTAAAACAGGCATATAGGGTTTCCTTTCAGTAAGTTCAAAAAGGTGAATACAGAGACTATCAAATTTCTACAGTACAGGTCAAAGTACAAAGGTAATTTGAGATTCAACTAAAACAGGCATTCATAATTACATAGGGAATTTAAGACAACTAAAACAGGCATTTAGGCTATCTTTTCAGTAAGTTCAAAAGGTGAAAACAGAGACTTATCAAATTTCTTCAGTACAGGTATATAAAATGTGAGACAGAAATAATTAAGTAGTTTAAAAGCAAAGATAGAGTTACTAGAAAATTTTAGTTTGAAGTTGAGAGAGTCAATTTCTCAGGTAGAGATGAAAAATAAACGGAGAAATAGAGTTGGGAGACAGTGCAAAGGGTGCAGGAGAAGGTAGGGGTATGTGATCAGCTAGGGTTATTGCAAGAGCAAAGCCAGTGATTGGTTAGAAAATGTTTCAGTTGAGTTTTAAATAGTGTGATAGAAGTTTGGGCTAAGAGGTCTGTAGGAAGTTGATTCCAAATTTTACCAACTGAGTTGGAAAATATAGAGTCACCTGCTGTATTCTTTGATAGAGAGGTTTGAATCAGTATTTTATTGGAAGTTTAGGTTGTTATAGGGTTTTATCATTTCTGGGTGGTGAAGGGCTTTATGGGCAGTTGTAAGCTGATAGTATTGAATTAGGTGAGGTAACTCCAGCCACCCTAGGTTAAGGAGGTTCAGGCAGTGATGTGTTTTATATGGAGAGGCAGAGGCAATGTTGGTAATTGTTATAGGCTGTTGTAAGCCTATTGATGTTATGTTTAGAAAGATTAGTATATATGGGGATGCATATAGTAGAGTAGAGATAAGATAAGTTCTGAGTTAAGAAAGATTTGATTCTGTAGAGAGAACCTAATTTTTGTTAGTTGCTTTTATGATAGAGTGGATATGAAAATCAAATTTTAGTAGGTTGTCGATAGTAACTCCTAGAAGTTTGGTTGTTTGGTCAGGAGAGATAAGGGTGCCATTGTTAGAAGTAAGTGTGAAACTAATAGGGGAGACATTCTTAGGGTTTAAGAGAAGGCAGTGATTGGAGAACCATTGTTCTATGGTGGTAAAAGTTTTTGAGTAAGTGAGTGGAGGTCAGCAGCAGATGATGGTGGTGTCATCGGCATACTGAATGCAAGTAGTTAGTGGGGTGGCTAGATACAGGTCATTAATAAAGATGAAAAATAAAAGAGGACCTAAGATGGAGCCCTGAGGTACTCCTAAAGTGGTAGGGAGAAGTTTGGAAAGATTGTTGTTCCATAAAACAGCTTGTTTCCGATTCTGAAGATAGGAAGTAAACCAGCTTAAAGCAAGATTATTGAGAGAGAGAGATTTTAAACAATGTAGGAGGAGTTTGTAAATGATATTGCCATCTAAAGCCATCCCTGGCAAGAGCACCTTCAACATGTCAGGGAGGTGCTGGGCAGACTACAGAGGGCTGGGTTGACCATTAAGCCCAGCAAATGTCAGGTGGGTATGGCAGATGTCTCCTACCTGGGACATACAGTGTGGAATGGTAAAATCAGGCCAGAACCTGCCCGAGTGGAAGCCATTCAGGCATGGTCTGCACCTGTTACCAAAAAGCAGGTGAGGGCATTCTTAGGGACAGCAGGGTAATACAGAAAGTTTGTCCCCAGTTATAGTACCATAGCTGCTCCCCTCACAGACCTGACAAGGAAAAACAGGCCAGATAAGGTAGTGTGGACCCCAGCATGTGAGCAGGCATTCCAGCTGTGTTAGTCAGTGCAGACTGCAGCAAAGAATTTGTTGTGCAGAAGAATGCTTCAAACCATGGGATCAGGGCTGTACTTAGCCTGATTTCTTCAGAGGGAGAAGTGCACCCAGTGGTTCATCACAGTCCTAAGCTTCAACCCAGGGAGAAATGCTATGCAGCTGTTGAAAAGGAATGTCTAGCCATAGGGTGGGCACTGGAGAAACGTCAGCCTTATCTGTATGGAAGAAAATTCACTGTTGTTACAGATCACAATCCCCACACATGGTTGCACCAAGCCAGCCAGCAAAAAGCCAAGTTCCTAAGATGAAGCCTAGGGTTGCAAGCATATGATATTGATGCCCATGCAGTGGCCCAGTAATCAAGGAGCCTCAGTCCTCACCACTAACACCAGTGAGGGGCGTCCACATTGGGAAGGATAACAAGTGTACACACAATAAATTGCAATTTCCCTTAAGAGCACACAGAGATCACAGTCAGTCTGGGGCTGGTTTCTCCCTTTCTTACCAGATCCCCAATAAGAATCCCCACTGGCACAGCTCTAGAATGGAGTCCTTAGCCAGGGTTCCAAGCCAAGTCCTCCAAGCACTCCCTCTGTCCAACCAGTTTTGTGTCCCTGCCCAAAGTAGCTCACACACACACACACACACACACACACACACACACACACACACACACACACACACACACACACACAAAACCACACAGACACTCCTGGGGAAGGCTGGCACAGGTTCACTAGCTGTGTCCCTTCTGTCCAGGCTATAAGGTAGTAATCCACTGCCACCAGAACCACTATTTATCAGCTACCAGGAAGGCCTTTCCCAAAAGGTGTCCAATTATTTCTGTGTAATATTATTATCCAGTTAGTAAGTGTGACCAGGACTTTTAAGGCAACTTTTAGTGGCTTTGTACAGTATCACTATATACATGCAATGTACTCTAGAGCTCTAGTTATCTCTACACAAAACAGCCACAGTTGAAGGGTTTGAAATCTTTTATAATAAATAATAAAAACACAAGACAATACTTCTTATTACACAGTGCTAATCAAGAGTTCAGACATCACAGGAAACTGCTTCAAATAATACTGTAGAATAGTTCTGACATAAATATAGAAAACAACTAGCTAAACTTACTATTTTCTATCTTTTGCTAAGAAAATTCACAGTTCTAAATAAACTTACATATAGAGCAAATGCAGAGTACTGGTGACTTGCTGTCAGCTTTAGACAAAATCCAAAAATGCTCTCTCTCTTTCTGAGACAGTCTTTTAAATTGATAATACATCACTGCTGACTCATTTTAGATTACATCATTCTTCTCTGGTTCCCAGGCAAACAGAAATTCAGAGTTTAACATATCTTTGATCTTACACCTGGTCAGGAAACCACAGCAATTAAAGACATTATATATGTAAAATCTAGCAATTAACTCTGGTCTCAGAACAACAGAAAGAATCTGCTAGTCCAGGCATCACAGCTCCAAATTTCAGATCAAACAGTCATACAATGCTTGACTTGTCAGCTTTCTTCCAGCAGAGTGCATTTTTGACTTTCCCCATTTAACACAATTTTTTTACATTTAAGAGAACAAGCCTGTGGCTTATATTTATATTTACAAATGACAGAATTATGTACAAAATTCTATCTAGCTAGGCTGGCATCCTTCATATCTACATTATTTATATTGTCAGATTGCTTGAGAAGAAAGGTGGTGACACAGATCTTGACATGCTTTTATCTTAGGTGGTAGTTGTGGATGGAGTGTTCTGGAAGTATATAGTTTTATAGCTTGCAAGAATGTTTGTTAGTGGTTTAAGAGTAAATACATGATTAATCAGTAAATTTTTATTAACCTGAGTTCCCTGTTAGTTATGGATTTGTCTAGATTTCTTGTTTTAAGAGGTTGAGAGGCATGTATCAAACATATGGCTGGAGGGCTCAGATAGGGACTCAATTTTAACATTGCTCTTATAGAATCGTGAGGACTTGTATGTCAGAAGTTGGGTTGGCAGGCTGTTTCTGGGTTGTGTGGGATCAGAGGGTTTAGTGGATATCATTTAGTGGATTGTACTGGCATGCTTACTTCAGAGGATGGCAGGAGCCAATTCAAAGACAATAATAAATAAATATATATATATAAATATATATATGTTTTTTTTTTTCTTTTTTTTAGTGGTCTTTTCTTTTGGCAGATGGCAGAACTGCAGAGCCTGATGAGTCCAGTTAGAAGAGGAAATGGAATCATGGAAGTCACATGTGGAAAGCAGGCACAGAAGTCGAAGGACATTGTGCCAAGGGATGTGCTCACTGCCCGAGTGGCACATGATGTGGTTGCAGATGGTGGAAGTGTAGAGTTTATATCAGCTGTTGGCTCAAAGGGACTGGATTTGACAGCTGATGGATGTTGCTGCAGTGGATGTTCTGGCTGCAGGAGCAGTGAGCAATGAGGTCACAGGTAATGATACATTGTTAGTTGCTCATTTAGGTGTGTGAGAGTTAGTATGGTTTGGGAGTATTGTGGGGACAGGTGAGGATGAAGTATGTCATGGGCAGGGTGAAGTAGGTGCTTGGGTTTGATTATGGGGAGTTTCAGCTCGTTCAGAGGTGGGGTGGAGTCACAACAGCATGAGGATGGGTTGGACTACTAAATCATGGATGGGAGGGGAGGGGTCAATTTGTGTAAATCTGCATTCCTTGAGGGGAAGGATGATATTTTGGAAGGCTTGGTGGAGTAGGAATGGTGGGCAGGTAGGTTATTGGGTCCATTTGATATTCATTCCTTTAACAGCTTTAAAGTTTTTCCATTGGGTTTGGTTCCTAAGTAGACAGCAGGAAATTTCATTTGATTCACCATTAGTCTTATCCCGAGGGGAATTCTGTGTATGATTTTATTTTAGGAGATGATGCACAAATCAGTTATGTGTCTTTGGATAATGTAGTGCAGGTCATTTGGGTGTTTACAGACCCATGGTTGGTGCAGGTAGATATTGAATCTGTTTTTCTTTTATTATCAGTTTGGGAGAAAGAGTAACATGATTGGGCATAGTAGTTTGGTTTTACTTTGGCAAGGCTCTGCTGATGGGATGCTCAGTGGCTTGTGCTACTGTCAGAGGTCTGGCACTGCTCTCCATTGGATTTGGCAGCAGAGGGTGGGCAGTCACTAGGAGGTACATTACTGGATGACTTTTTAAGAGCAGGTGAAGGGTTTTATGGAGCACTGCAAAATGTGTGTGTGCTTTGGGGATGTGTGAGGAACTGGGTGTTCATTGGCTAGACAAAAATTTGAAGGCCGGAGCAAGGCATTCTTTTTCTGGGATTTTTAGTGGATGCAGGCCATGATTTGTTTTGTTTACCAGATGCGAAGATAATACACTTGAAAAAAAAGATTCAGTAGGTGAAATCCAAAGATAAGATGCAAATTAAGGGTGTCACGGAGCTCTTCAGGAGAGCTGGAATGGAGATTAGAGCAGAGATGTTGCTTGTTAGGAGTTGGTTCCAATTTGGCTGGCATTGAAGGTCTAGCAGGAGATGTTGTGGGAGAATTTTCGTTTGAGCAATTTGATAGCGGTGTGGCCAGATGAGGTGGATCAGGATGGCCTGAAATAATCAGATGTGGTACAAGAATCCTGGGCAGCTTTTAAAAGGAAGGTGTATTGTAGGGCTTTGCAAGATATTGGTTAATTTGTGTCGCAGTTGTCTGAGGAGGAAGTAGTTAGGTCAGAAAGATTGTGGTTGGGATATTTGGTTTAGGCTTGGGAACAAGGTAAGGCAGTTCAGTCGATCAAGGTGGACTTAGCTATGATTAGTATAACTGCAAAGGTGGCAGGGTTATGTGACTTTACTAAATCTTGGACTGTGAATGAATGCTGGGAATAATTCTGAAGCTACTTTTGGTAGTTAGGATAAGTGAGGAGCTGTTTATTTTAAAGAAGTTATACCTAGGTATGTCTATTTTGTGGCCAGAGGTAGCAACACGTTATTTTGGCTTTGGAGTGAGTTCATCAGTTGTTAATTTTGGGATAATTAGGAAACTGGCTGTTTTAGGTATTTATATGATAGGGCACTGAGAGGTCAATGACAAGGATCCAGTTTGGTTCAGAGAGAATGGAGTACACCTGAATTTGGTTTGGACCTCTTTAATGTACACTTAGGTTTGGGAGGGTTTGGTTAAGGTTTTGGAATAAATGAGGGGGAACAGTCTGTGTCAGGCTGGTTCATAGAGATGAGGGACAGGCTTGTACCTCTTCCTTTCCCCGTCTGGTGTTGGATGTTTAAT